>NC_142933.1:74214067-74314067 GCF_046866305.1 Octopus bimaculoides
GAATGAAATATATTTATTTATAAACTTTAAACTGAACTTCATTTGTTTAAATTCTACGGAATTCTACGGAATTCTACAAGAATTACCCATCATACCCACCAACGAACACCCAAAAGCGCGCGTAATTCAAATTGAAATCTACACGAGAACAAATTAGTCCATTAGTCCTTTTGATACTTTTGAATTTTTAGGCGTTATATTTAACTTTTGATAAGCCGTTCTATTTGCATTTTATTAGAATATATATATTTTTACATTCTGTGATTTTATGTATATGTATTATTTTTTATGTGTTTGTAGATCATGGTGTTTTTATATATGATTAAATGTTTGAGGGGTGGCATTGTATATACAGTCGTTGACCCAAATTTAATATTTGTTCTATAACGAATTCTTCTTTACCTTCGTCTCATTTATATTTGAGCACTTCTTTTGCAATCCTATAAACCATTTTGTTCCTATAATAAGAGACAAATAAATTGAGACCTAGTAACAATACCACTAATACAAATACTGAAATTAATGTATCTTGTGTTAGAAAACGTGAAAGTGATGTTGGGGATACAGTTGATGATGGGAACAATATTACTACTAATAATAGCAACGGTAATGAAGATAGCTGTAATAATAAAGTTAAGAATAAAACCAATAAGAGACAAGCTAAGTGTAATTGTAGGATTCCCTCGAAATGTCCGATTAGCGGAAGTTGCTGCCAGACTAACGTGATCTACAAATGTAGCGTTCTTACGCAGAACAGAAAGCGAAGAGTGTACATAGGTAGCTCGATTGACTTTAAACAAAGATATAGAAGCCGTGTGAGCTCATTTAATAATTCAAAATATAGGGCATCTACTGGCATCGTTTATACATGACCTTAAGGAAAGAAACGTAAAATTCGAACTATCGTGGTCCATCCTGGCTAACGCCTATCCGTTCGGAGTTGGATCCAGCAGATGCGGATTATGCATTAGGGAGGCATATTTAATATTGAAAAACCATAATAATACCATGCTAAACAGGTTTACTGATGCAATCCCAGCATGCACGCAAAATCCATTCAAAATTTTTGATGAAATTCAAAAAGAATAATAATGATAAAGAGAAGGTTAGGGCAAATAGTGACAATAAAAGGTCATAGCATGAATTCGAACTTAGAATAGTAATAATAATGATTTAGATAGGAATACTTCCATGATTTAAAAGTTATAAATATAATATAATATAATATATAAGGAAGAAAAATAATAAAATAAAATAATTAGAAGTACCAATAGACATAATATAAGTAGGCCGAAATAGAACTGGTATAATTTGAATTTGAATCGATGATTAGGGATGAACTTATAAATGAATTAATAAATGAATTAATAAATAAAATTAAAAATACAAGTAAAATACAAACAAAATCTTATAATGAACTAATCCGTAATAAGATATGATTGGGCTTGTGATTTAACTTATCAACCTATGCTAATTAGATATTACTATATACTCTTTTTTTCTTTTTATATATAAATATGCGTAATTCTACATTCGAGGTAAAAAGAGCCATGATGCAATGTATTGAGTCCATTTGTTTTTACATGTATGTTAACATATTGTATTATGTCACTGTAACCTTTTTATATTTTTATTATTTTTTTCCTCTCTTTCTGTACAATGAACATCCTGATGAAGGGAGTGTCTAATTTCTAATATGAGTACTACACCATATTAATAGACACATCTCAGAAACGATCCGTAGATGAAAACTTTTAACATTACCTATGTATTGTACGATTTTTTTTTTTTGATATCGTATATATAATAACCTTTTCTAATGTACACTTTTTTAATATAATACATATAAATTTATAATATCATATCATATCGTATTATATCGTATATATTTACTCATTATATGTTAAATCATACTGCACGTTTATATATCGTAATGTATTATTATTTTCAAATATTTTTATACAACTTGGAAACTATGCATGTTTATAAATATTTTTAAATAAATATTTTAAACATTCATGATATTTCTAACGTTTATATCATTGTATATGCCTGTATACTTTATTTTATCTTACTTTTTAGACATTTTAGAGACTTAAAACTATATATTTATTGATTCTAAAATGAATTGAACACACACACACACACACACATATTAAATCTTGCGTTGGATATACGGTATTGTTCCTGTGGTCTTCCACCCTTATGTATCCAGTCTTACTAATAATTTTGTATATATATATATATATATATATATATATATATATATATATATATATATATAAATGCACCGTGAGAAATCCATTACATAACTCTACTGCTACATACATAGGTAGCCCATTTGCGCTCTTTTAGATACGACAAACACAGTAAATCTACAGTATTAGCCAATCACATTCATCACCTCAAAAGCACAAATACCCAATATACTTTAAAATGGTCCATCTTAGATTCTGGAACTCCATACCAGGGCCAGCGCTCCAACTGCAAGCTTTGCCTAATGGAGGCGTTCCATATTTTAAAATACAATTCTCCCACTCTACTTAATCGATATAATGAAGCGTTTAGCAACTGCAATCACCGCTCTTTCCATACATTTAAATTTTATCACAAACAAAATTGTACAAACGATCACGCAACATAATCGCACGGCACCCCATAGGCAACCTATTCAACCTGGCAAAAGCATCCATATTTTGCCATCTTTTAAATAGACTTATTTCCTTTTCGATCCTATCACCACTATATATATATATCCCCAAATCTACTTCCTCTACACTCTACTTCACAATAACTCAACCACCACATACAGGCTACTTGGTTTCTTTCAATTCCTATTCCACCGTCTGTAAATAGGTTTAGCTATATTTTAGAATATTATACTACTAACTACCTATTCCACTCCTCTCTCCCTTTATTACTGTCCTTGGTTTATCACCCATACCTCCACCACCTATAGACTACCTCTGCGCATACCTTCCTACTCACTAAACCTTTTAACCTCATCCCCCCTTCCTACTTCCCTCACTATACTCAACCTCTCTATCCAGTCAAATCAACTGACCATAAAAATATACCACTACCATTCTCCACCTGAATCTTTCCTCTATCCTCTTCCCATTCTGTCTTCATGACTTGACCTACTTACCCTACGCACACTTCTCACTTGACTTGGGCACCCTTCAAGTAAACACAAGCAAAATACCATCGGACACAATATGGCATATATTCACCTCTGCTATCTCAGCCTTTGTTGCAGCGACTGTTTCCGGATTATTCCCACAAGGATTACTTTACACGGATACTTACTACACTGGAATGAAACTACACTCCAAGTACTGTTCTCTCTTTCTTTCTTTTTTCAGCGCATCACACTCACTATCACTTCATACTAAAACTCTCCGCCTATGGATATAATAATCGATTCCTTTACTATTTCTGTCTCTGATGAAGGGAAGTACTGGATCTTCCCAGAAACAGCTGTAAGACTCTATCCATAAAATATTTTTCCAGCCTTACCATTGCTCTCTTTATCTTTTTATATATTTACATATATATATATATATATATATATATATATATAAAGGTTATGAAGGGTATTGGAGTCAACCAAAACCCTAAAGATACAGGTAACGCCGAGTAAGTGCTGTATACCGACTAGTTTTGCCCCAGTCGTTGTATAAACATGAGTGGGGAATATAACATAGGTCGTGTATTAGCGTGTGTATGTATAAAGAAAGAAAAAGATAAAGAGACCAATCGCAAAGTTAGAATTGTATTTTATGGATAAAATCTTACAACGGTTTCAGGGAAAATCCAATGTATCCCTTCATCGGAGACGGTAATAGTAGAAGAATGGATTATTACATCTATAAGAGGAGATTTGTAGTAAGAAGTGAGAGCGATGCGCAGAAAAAAGAACAAAGAAGAAACAGTACTTGGAGTGTAGCTCCATTCCAGCAGTAAACATCCATGTAAAGAATCCTTGTGGGTATTTTCCGGAGATAATTGTAGTAGCAAAAGTGGATATATATTATATCGTATCCGGAGTACTCTGTGCGTTGTTTACTCAAAGGATAGCCCAAATCAAGTGAGAGATGTGTGTAGGGTTAAGAGGTCAAGCCTTAAGACAGGAAGGAAGGGGGTGGGGGAAGAAGTAATTCAAGTGAGAAATAGTAGTATGCAGTCGTACGGTCAGTTATTCTGACAAGAAGGAAAGAAGAAGTAGAGGAGGCAAAAGGAAGAATGTGGGGGTGGAAGCATAAGTTTAGTAAGGAAAAAGGAATGTGGAGAGGTATTTATATTGTGTATTGTGTCAGGCTATGAACCTGTAAGTGGTGAGGGTGTAGGTGGCATTCTAAGAACAGTATTAAAGGAAAATAAGAGAATAGAATTAGTAGTGATATGTTCTAGAAATAGAGCTAAACCTATTTTAAAGATGGTAGAAGGGGGACCAGTTTGCTACCTCGAGTTGATTAGGGTTATCTATAGGCACAGAGTAAATGTTTCCCGTTTTATCAGAAAGAAAATGTAAGTCCGACGAAGATCTGGTAGAAATTCCCTCTAAAAATGTTTTCTGAAAGGAGTTGGTATATTTAGAGAACTTCAAATTTTTAATCACATTCATTATATCCGTTTCAAAATTTGCAAGAGCCGGATTAAAAGGAGGATTCCTATATCATTTAAGGTTATAAAAGTCTTTATCGTAATCAGATTTGTTTTTACAGTCCAATTCCCTTTTGCTATTTTTATATCTAAAAAGAAAGCACGCCATCTCAGTTTATTAATAAAATCGGTAGTTCTATGTATAAGCGACTTCATGTACATTTTCCTCGAAGGTATGGAGATATTCTTAGTTAATAGACCTAGAAACTGTTTATTAATTTTGCAGCCTATATATTGTGCACCAAAGAGCCAGTGGGTGTATGAGGATAATTTTATGATTTCGTTAAACTGAAGAATAAAAATAGGGCTGCACTGAAAGTGCTCAGATGACTCTGGGGCGAAAGGGGAAATAAACTGAAAGGTATAATAAATAAACGCTCTAATTGGTCAAAACAACTTTATAAAATTCCAACATTGTCATAAATCGAATATAAGCATATTAAAACATCTGGATACCCAATGGTAAAACCCATAGTATAAAATATACAGATATACACGAATAAAATGTGATAAAACTTCAAAGGTTAATACGAGTGAAGTCGAATGAGGAAAAATATATGGATTAGATTAATCTATATCTATCTTCTATATATATAAAAATGAGAATGTCTGTCTGTCTGTCTGTCTGTCTGTCTGTGTGAATCCCTAAAACTCGAGAACTACGCAACCAATTTTATTCAAATTTTACAGATGCCTCACTTAGGGTTCCAGTTGTGTTTTAGTCAAAAAAGATTTTTAACTTCTTGCAGAGTTCGAGCCCACGGCAACATAATATCTCCTCCACTATTTAAGTATTACGTGTCAAAAGTGAAACAAAAACACTCATGTCAAATACTTTCACTTTAAAAATGAAACTATTCCACTAACTGAAACAATCACATTTCGATACTGTAATGACAGATACTTTCAGAGAGAAAGAGAAAGAGAGAAAGAGAGAGAGAGAGAGAGAGATGTATATGTATACATAGATGTATACGTACACGTTATTCCACTAACTGAAACAATCACATTTCGATACTGTAATGACAGATACTTTCAGAGAGAGAGAAAGAGAGAAAGAGAGAGAGAGAGAGAGAGAGAGAGAGAGAGAGAGAGAGATGTATATGTACACGTATATGTATAGATATATATATAGATATAGATCTATATGCATACATGTATATGTATACATATGTGTAGATGTACATATATATAGATGTACATATAATATGTACATATATATGCATATATATACATGCATACAGATATATATACATATATACACCCATCACACACAGACACATGCACACAAATACACACATTAGTCATTTGTTTTCTTATCCAAAACTACGTCAAAAGTACTGAACGGATCTTTATGAAATTTGGAAATTATATTCTATGTATAACGGTCATAACTCCAATGAAAATTCATATATTTTTGATGTTGATGAAATTTTAACCCGAACATAACAGATGAGCATTATTTGTAATTCAACGGTACAACAATGTAAGACTACCCTTTCAGATATACTTACATTGTGATTTCTGCAATGTGGTGCATAAATTGTCAAGTAAATGAGACGCATCTTTGCCTCCACTGATTCACTTGCAAAGTGTTGAGTAAAATTATTTCGTTGCAGACCTCCTTTGAGTCTTTTTATTATCACTGCGACACACATAGTCCCCAGTTGGTAACATTGATTTCAAGGCCTTCCCAGATGAGAGACTGGCATTCCACTTAATGTCTATGTTCCATGCTGGCATGGATTGGAGAGTTATTAATGTAGAAATATGGTATCGTAGCTACTAACAGTTGAGGGTTGCGTAGTCTAGACGGAGTTTTTAGATTTCATTATTCTCTTTAACCCGGGCAAAGCCGGGTATTTCTGCTAGTGTATAATAAAAGCGACTAAACATCTAAGGCAATGAAACCAAAATGATATAAATATAAATTTATAAATATACGAATAAAGGGTAAAGTGATAACCAGAAAAGAGTTAGTTCAAATGCATCTCGACGATCGTTTCAAAGGATGTTGCCTCACTTCGTCAATGTAAAATCCACTAAGGAAATTCAACGACAATGACCTTTTCATCAGGAGAAAACTTACAAAGGTGTCACATTTCTGATTGTCAATCAATTCCAAAACGGTGTAGGGAGGCAAAATATATAATGTCCAATGACAAAGTAATCAGACAGAATTTAGCGGATTCAAGTGAGGATCAGCCCATTGTCCATTTCAAAAATCAATAATTAAATTTTTTTTTTTTTAAATTGCAGCAGGTTCCACTCAACTTCAATTCAAGATCAAGGTTCAGGCGTTCCTCTGAAATATCTCATTTCAATTTTACCCTTGTTTTTATTTTTGTATATACTCAAGAAGGTTGAGAAAAATCTTATTACAAAAATGGACCACATCAAAAAATTTATTAAGGAGTTTCGCCCCAAAACCTTTAAGAATCAAGTACGATTCCCTCAAACATAACCTAAATTTGCTTAAATTGCCATTAAAGTGGGGGGGGGGGTTCGGACCGGAGAGACCATTCAGTAGTATAGCTCATATTGCTCCTCTTCGAATCATGAATATGGGATGCCAACGTTGTAAAATTAGAGTATTTGGTATTCGAAAATGAGCTCATGTCGGCCCTATATCTCCTGGCATTCCGGCCCCTGTTGTGGCATAAACCGCTACTAGTCTAAAATCCCCACTTTCGCTGCCATTTACGTCCAGCACCAGCACCCTACCATCCGGGTCCAGGAATATGGCCCGTACTTGGAGATCTAAAGATTTCCGGAGTAGCACTGCTACACCGTCACCCGCTCCCGATGGCTGCTAGAGCATGTTTTCCAGAGATCCTTGTTTCACTAATGACAGCTACATCCAAACCAGGTAACTGAGATCATTGAGTAACTGACCTTGCTTCCAAGCTGATCCCAGGCCACGCACATTTACACACCCCATTCTCAGTACAGCCATACTAGTGGGAGAAAGAAAATGAATAGGTTACTCACCTTGATTACTGACGAAAATTTTTTAAACGGCCCTTCTAAGAGCTTTTTATCGAAAGATTTATTTTAAATCCCCATACTACTTCGTAATTTTTCGCTTATAGCTTTATAAACGTCTGACGATGTTTTAATTAAAGGTCTGTCCTTGGGGATTTTGAGGATGAAATCCTCAAATTATTTTCCCTCTGTCTCTATTTTGTTTTTGTTCGACTTACAAAATCCATCGGGTGAACTTGTTCACAACATTAAAATTGATGAATACATTTCGTCTACTATCTGATGAATATTTTTGAAGTTCTGTAATTGGTTGATTGTGTGTTTCTGTGATTTCATGTTGTTGATGATGTTGCTGTTTTTGAAGTTATTGTTCTTTGTTGTTTTTGTTGAGGTGGTTGTGAATTGTGTTGCAGTTGTGATTTCAGAATAAGTTTCTGTTGATTTCTTGGAGTAAGGTTATATACTCTTTTGCCTACCCGCTTTTGTCACTGTGATCTATTGATCATTCAGCTCTTTTTTCTCCATGTCATTGCAGTTGATGTTGATTTGGGAGAAAGAGCATTCAGGAGAATGCTTTTTTCCATGGTAGCCGAGGATAGACTCCTTCTTTGTTTTGATTTGGGAGTGGGTTGTGCGTGGATGTGGGAGTAGAGGTAGGAGTCTTGTGCACTTGTTTATGATTTTGCGTTTGTTGTGTTTAGAATGTTGGCAGCAGTGGGACTTTATTTTTTTCTTGTTTCATGGCAGAAAGCTTCTAAGTGAGTTACGAATCCACATATGTGGCATCTTGGCTTTCTACTCTCCACGAATACTGACAGGTGAGTACCATCCGGGAGATCGATTATATCGGGCAGCTGATCGATATGATCCTGCTTGCATTGCAAGGCCAATTCCATACCTATAACTTACCAGTTTTATCTCAAATATTGTAAATTCGTCTTCTTCTAAGCCTACCAAGACAGCTACTACTAACCAGGTAAGGGATATTTCTTTCGGTACATTCAACGCCCTAATGTTGGCAAGACGTTGCCCGCGATAGCTGGAGATTAAGGAAAAGTTGTCATTCTCAAAGTGGTCGCGGAATGATATCTAGCTTCTTCTTTCGTCCCAAATCTCAACTCAGTAGTTCCAAACTTCTTTCCTCGGGTAATGTGGGTCCTTCTTTCCCACACACGCCCAAGGCATTTTTGTATTTCGTTATCAGGGGCATTTTCCACCCGTCGATATTTGACTCCGATACAACGGTATGTTACCGTGCATCTTGCGGTATTTTATATCACGTCGGATAGAGGATTTACAGCTACCGTTCTCCCATCTCTTTTTACAATTTTTCTTACCGTATGTCGGCCATAATAATAATAATAATAATAATAATAATAAGGATAAGGATAATGATAATGATAATAATGATAATAATAATAATTAATTCGTTTTATTGGCCACAAGGGCTAATATCAATTAAAAACATCTAAGGACAAAGACAGGACGAAGGTTACAAAAGGTTTTGTCCGAAAAGGTAGGAAAGTTCGTCTAAACAGAGGAAGAAAACGGAGAAAGAGGAAAGGTTACACGTGGAAAAACCCATAAAACCACGGGAGCCTGGTCAGAAAAAATAAGAAAGGGGTATAGAGCCCTTTCTCCTTTTACATTACCTTTTTTTTCTACAGGTGTATTCTCAGAATTGGTCCGTTTATACTGGCCATTATTCCAACAGTCACCCATCTTTCAACGAATTTGCTATGAGACAGCACTTCCCTCTCTACTCTCATCTTCCTTTTCAAGTGGAACTTGAAAAAGTTGATGAGGCCTTGGCCAAAGAGGAAAGTGTCTGTCTTTAGCCCTTTCAAACGGGTCCACCATATCACCTCTTTCGCTACAGCCACTAGGTATAGGAAAATTGCCTTGCCCTCCCGGTTAAAGGAGGTCGGCGGGTCAATCCTCACGATGGATTCAGCTGATAGCCGGATCCGTCCTACACGTGACAGTAGCTGTTCGATATAAACCCACAGGTCAGCAATGCTCGGGCACTGGACGAGTGCGTACAGAACGGTTTCGTCGTCCTGAGCGCACCTCGGGCAGGCCCGGTTGACGGCACTTCCGTGTCGGTAGAGTTTATCTCAAACAGGTAGCGAACCTCGGTAGTACTGCCAGGCGAGGGACCTTTGGAAGTTGTCCATGGGCCCCGGCCCGAAAGTTCTCCTGAACAGACTGTTCAGCTGATTATCCTCGACGCCTAGAGTTTCCCCGAGAACGTCATCGCACTTTTCCTCCACTAACCCTCTATAGAACGCTAGAGTGGAGCTACTACCGATCGCACTTCCCGCCTGACTGAGGGTGGTTAGAGCTTGGCGGTACTCGAGGTGCCAAGCGCCCTTTCTCGGTCTACGTTTGATCCAGGATTGCAGCTCTGTTAAAGAAACGAGCTGCGGAAAATCGCCTCTGACGAACGGCGACCACACATGTTCACCGTCCAGGAAACGCTTGAGATGTCGTAGCCTGAGCGCATGTTTGCGCATCAGCAACCACGGCATGCCAAGGCCTCCGTTCAGCGGCTGTTGACAGCAGATGGAGCGCCTGACCAGTGGTACCTGACCCTTCCACAAAAAGTTGAAGAGCAAGCGTACTATCTTGGTTAACCAGCGGTCGGGACAAGGGACGACGGTCAAACGGTAATAGATGACGGATGCGATGTACGCATTCGCCACCTCCACTCGACCTTTCAAGGAGAGCTTCCTCTCAGCCCATTTCTGGGTGAGGTTGGCCACCCTGTTCGTCACTTCTTGTCAGTTTTTCTCCAACTGGAGGTCCGGACCGAACCAGACCCCGAGCAGTTTAACGGGTCTGTGTGTCCAGCACCCTACGACGCTGTTGGACGGCATGGACTTGCCCCTCCAGGTGCCTAGTTGCAAGCCCATTGACTTTTCCGCGTTAATTTTCGCACCTGTCACCGCTTCATACTCGTTTAGTGTCTCGCCAATCAGGTCAATATGCCTGTGGCTCGACACCATCACGGTGACGTCGTCGGCATAGGCAGACACGCTCCTTCCACATCCCAGATCGCGCGGAACGCCCCTCAAGGCCTCCAACTTCCGCAGTAATGGCTCGAGAGTCAATACATACAGAAGGGAGGAGAGAGGACACCATTGGCGAACCGAACGCGAGATGTTGAACGGTTCCGATAGATGGCCGTTCACCCGTATGACCGAGCAGATGCCGCTGTATAAAGCAGCTATCCACCCGCGGAAGACCGGACCGAAGCCAGCTGCCTTGAGAACAGCTGCCAGGTATCGATGGTCGACCCTATCGAAGGCTTTAGACTGATCTAAATTGATCAAAGCCCCACCCGCGCCAGCTTCGTTACCCACCCTCTCTATGATGTAGCGCATGAGATGGAGGTTGTCGTGGATAGACCTGGTCGGCACGCAGCCTTATTGGGCACAACGCTCATCTTAAGAAAAATTAGCTAGCAGATGGGAACAGAAACCTCTGCATGGCAAGTATGTGACTCGTAGCAAACAAGCTGATGTCGACCAGAAACACACGCATCAATGGTTACGAAGCTCGGGGCTAAAAGCAGAGAGTGAAGGTTTCATATTGGCTGCTCAAGACCAAAGATTATTAACACGGAACTACCAAGCCAATGTGGTAAAAAAAATGGAGCTGACCCAAAATGCCGATTCTGTAACGATGCGATTGAAACTATAGGCCACCTAATCTCAGGGTATAGAGTCTTAGCACCTGTAGAATATAAAACAAGACATGACAGAGTTGGCCAGTATTTACACTAGCGTAAACTGGTAGGACCGCTCACCGCGATCGCGTGAGGACTCAGTCCGCTGCTTCCCGCCTAGGCGCCGTCATCGCCGACGAACGGGCCGGTGGCGGCCGCTCGTTCCACGGGCGGTCGTCTGCCGCTTCGTCGGCGCTCGATTTCCGGGGCGCCGGCATAGGCACACATACCCTCCGATCTGTCGACGCGACCCGTTCCCGTCGGGCCGGTAGGTGCGCGGCGTCCGCAGGTCGCAGACGAGCGCCCCGCCGCCGTCGGTCACGCGGCCGGCCAGCGTCGGGACCCACGCGCTTCTCTCGACCGAGCCCGTCACTACCCGAAAGCGCAGGCACGGCTAACCGACGGAGACGGGCTAACACACCTCGCCCTCAACAAGCACGATGCAGCGAATCGCGCGCCGTTAACACGGCGCACGACGCGGCCGCCCGCATGCTACCGCTGCGTTGCCTCCCTCGCGAGAGGATTGGCGCGCGTGGCGGTCGCGGGAACGCCCAAAAAGCCGCCTGCTGCCGCCGGTCAGCGATAAGCATCGGCAACCTACCCGACCCGTCTTGAAACACGGACCGAGGTGTCCCAGTCGAATCCGAGTCGCTGGAGCATTTCACTTCGCGAACTCCGACGGCACAGCAAAAGCGAGAACGTGACACGTTGTCACTCGTACCACCGGCGCCGTCGTCGAGGCGCGCACGGCGCCTCAAAGCATCGTTCCCAGGTCGAGTCCGCGCGTTCGCGACTGCGTTTCCACGCGTCGTCGCGTTCCCGCTCCGACTCAGGTGTAGCAGGCAGCCGGGGACCCGAAAGGTGGCGATCCACGCTCGGTCGGGACGAAGCCAGAGCAAACTGTGGTGGAAGTCCGAAGCGCCTCTGATGTGCAAATCGATCGTCGGGATCGGGTGTAGGGGCGAAAGACCAATCAAGCTGTCTAGTAGCTGGTTCCCTCCGAAGTTTCCTTCGGGATAGCTGGCACCAGCGGGAGAATGCCACGCAATTCCGACCGGTAAAGCAAACGACTGAAGGCCCCGGGGACGTTGACGGCCTCGATCTACTCTCGAACTCGGAACGGGCGAAACGGGCCTCTCCTCTCCCGATTGGAGGCGGCTGTATGTTATCGCAGCCATTGCGACGCGACGAATGCACGGTGCCAAGTGGGCCACTTTTGGTAAGCAGAACTGGTGATGTGGGATGAACCGAACATCCGGCTACGATGCCCTACGCTTCGCTCATTAGATCCCCGAAATGTTGTCAGTCGATATAGATAGCAGGACGCTGGCCACGGAAGTCGGAATCTGCTCAGGAGTGTGAAACAACTTACCTGCCGAATCGACCGGCCCAAAAAATGGATAGCACTAGAGCGAGCGACCGATACCGGACTGGCCGGACGACAGGTTGCGCGAACGTCAGCGAGGCGACTTTCCGATGCCCGGCCGAGTCGGAGGGTGCCGCGGCGCGCACGGAAGCCGCGGGCGCGAGCCCGGGTGAAGCTGTCCGCGGGTGCAGATCTCGGTGGTAGTAGCAAATATTCGAACGAGACCTTCGAAGCCCGAAGTGTAGAAGGGTTCCGTGCCAACAGCGGTCGAGCACGAGTCAGTCGGTCCTAAGAAGCGGGCGAAGGCTTCCACGAAAGGTACCGGATCCGTCGTAATCGAGCGATCGAGCAAGCAAGAAAGCGGCCGGCCTCTCATCGAAAGGGAATCGGGGTTAATATTCCCGAACCCGAACTCGGAGAGTGCTCGTCCGGAGATACGGATATGGTGCCTGTAGAGCGCCACGTCTCTGGCGGCGTCCGGTGCGTTATCGGCGGCCCTGTAAAATCCGGATCCGTAACGATTCGCAGCTCGAGTCTGTCTGTACCCACCATCCGCAGCAGGTCACCAAGGTGTACAGCCTCTCGTCGATAGCGCCAATGTAGGTAAGGGAAGTCGGCAAAATGGATCCGTACCTTCGGAAGAAGGATTGGCTCCGAGGGCCGGCGCCGGAACACGTCTTCACACGAAGCAGCGGACCGGTACGGAGTTGTAGCGTTGGCGTTGGACTCGGCATCCCGGGCGCCTTTCCGGCCATCACCGCTGCCTTCCGCGGCGGCGGGCAACCCGTTTCGTTCCGGTGCGCGGTCGCGCCTTCAGCCAACGGGGGTCGGCTTCAACGCGCGGATTTCCGCTGCGGTGTTCCGTCGCGGCGTCGCCTACGCCGCGCCTTCAAGGCGCGGCTGAAAGCGCTCGTGGTGGACGCTCGTGCCGGACCCGCGCGCAGCCTTCTCTCACGTCGGCGGTCTGCGCCTCCCGGCGTGTTGTCGGGCCGTCGTCATACGTCGGCGCGCGGCGGTTTCATACGGGGCGCCCGGGGTGTAGTGGGTGCGAACAACATGGCTCCACACTCGGGGCGCCGTGGAGCGAGACGGCTTCGGGCTCGCCGTCGCGTCGGTGCGCATAGCCCGGCTCCTCCTCGCTTGGGGTCACGGTGGTCGCACCCCAAGGGGGTTCGGATTATATTAAAGGGTAAAAGCCGGCAGGTCGATGCTTACGTGGTCGGCCACGCCGCAGCAGTACACGCAGACGCTAGCCAGGCGGTCGCCGTCGCGGTCACGCAGCGTCGTTCCGATCGAGCAAAAAGCTGGCCGCCGGCGAAGCGGTGGTGCGATCGAAAGACCGTCGCCTCGGCGGCGATACCGACCGCGAGTGTGTGTATTCGTGTGTTACGCACGCTTCCGAGGCGGCGGTCGACGGATAATAATTTCGTCGAGTCAGTCATCAGGAATGAAGCAAGCGAGCGATTAGCAGCGTCGTTAGGAGCGAGCAAATAGCATGCCAACGCTTCGGCGGCGGCAGCCGCTGGCTAAGCGGAAGTTCGAACCAAAAGACACATAGGCGGCCGCCGCCGCCGGCGAAGCTGCGGCGTAATTGAAAGGCCGTCGTTCACGCAGCGTCGTTCCGAGCGAGCAAAGAGCTGCTTGATGCTTCGGCGGCAGACACCGTCGGCGAAGCGGTGGTGCGATTGAAAGGCCGTCGTCTCTGTGGCGTCCCGAACCGCGTGAACGACGCGGTCGGCACCGTGACGCGGTCGGCACCGTGACGTGGTCGGCACCGTGACGCGGTCGGCACCGTGACGCGGTCGGCACCGTGACGCGGTCGGCACCGTGACGCGGTCCGACCCGAAAAATTGCGGGTGTGACCACGCGGAACGGTTACGGCTCTAGATGACCGTCGCACCCCAAGTGGGTTCGGGCTTTATTAAGGGCTAAGAGCTGGCAGGTTGATGCTTACGTAGTCGGCCACGCCGCGGCGGGACACACCGACAGTAGGACCCGCAGTCGCCGCCGCGTTCACGCAGCGTCGTTCGGAGCTGGCCGACGCTTCGTGGATGGCCGCCAGCGAAGCGGCGATGAAATCGAAAAGCCGTCGTCTCGTCGGCGATACCAACCACGAGTATGTGTGTTCGTGTGTTACGCACGCGGCCGAGGCGGCGGTCGACGGATAAGTTCGTCGAGTCAGTGAGCAAGTCAGTGAGCAAGTCAGTGATTAGCTGCGTCGTTAGGAGCGAGCAAGGAGCTGGCTGACGCTTCGGCGGCCGCCACCGCCGGCGAAGCTGCGTCCCGAGCCGCGTGGAACAGTCACGGTTCTAGGTGACCGTCACACCTCAAGGGGACTCGGACTATATTAAGGGGTAAGAGCCGGCAGGTCGATGCTTACGTGATAGGCCACGCCGCGGCGTTATCGACCGCGGGACATGCCGACGGTAGCCCCGCGGTCGCCGCCGCATGCACGCGGCCTCCGCCGCCTTCCGACTGCGCTCTCCGCCTCGCTGCTGCCGTGCACCGCCTGCGTTTCGCCGGCAGCCTCCGCTCTTGTGATCGTTCTTTTTTCAGAGCACGCGGTCGCCTCCCCGTCCACGGAGTCGTAACCGCGGCCGACGCCGACAGCCTGCCGGCCCTGAAGTGAGCGCCCTCACCCTTGCTATCACCCTCGTTCCACGCCTCGCTCCGCGGCAGCTTCGCTCACTCACTCGCCTGCCAGCAGCCGCCTTCTGTTCGTCCTCTCGCCATCGGCTGTTCGGTTTCTTCCTCGTCAGCGCCTACACGCCGTCGTCGTCGCTGCCGTGCGCCTGCACACCGTTGCTCACGCAGCCGGGACGCAGCCTTCCGCGCTCGCTCGCTGGTTTCTCGTCTCTCCTTTCTGCCGACGGTTAGCCCCACGTTATCCGGTGCGTGATCGACTCTACACGGCCGGTGCATCCCCGATTTTTCTGCCGCCGACCCGCCCGCCCTGCAGTTAACTCCTGGAGCTTCCCTGACAACGTCTTCGCTCTTACCTGCCAGTAATCCTCAGTAGAACGCCCATCCATCGATCGCATTGCTCGGCTGGCAGAAGGCTGTAAGCACCTGACGGTATTCTAAGAGCCGAGCAACATGCTTCGATGTATACTTGATCAAATAGACGAGTTGCGGAAAAGCGCGTCTAAAAAAAGGCCTAGAAATTACAATGAACAGGAAAGCAAATTACACAGACTACAGATTTTGACTTCCCTATAGGATCTACCTTTTCTTATTAATTAAATCTTATACTACAAAAACATATAAGCTGTCAATCTGTAGGTCAAAGTCTCCAATAAAAAGAAAGTTACTGCAGGTTAAAAATAAAAAAGCTTAGAAAAGTTTTATACACATAGTGTCGGATTAACATACTGTTTCCTATTATATTCTATTCATATTCCTAAGGAAGCATTGTATGCGAAACTTGGGGCTGAAAAGAGAAAATTAGAAGTTGCTACCAAGCTTTAAAAATAAATGTATTTCAGTTTGTGCTCAAAAATATTATTTTGTTGATATTTTTGCTGGAACGGGTTTGATATATACCTAGTTAACTCATGAGTAAAGATTGTTTGCCAACATAACATGGCAGCCCTGGTTTAGGACGAATGTTGCTGCAATTTAGCCCCAGGAGACATCGTCTATAGTTGGCTATACGACACGATCTGTTACGTTGGCAAACAGTCTTTACTCCAAAGTACTGTTGCTGAATATCTCTCGTTGTGAGATTTTAAAATAGTAATTTTCTAGTTAACCTAGTTTGAAAAAACGATGATATTCTTGACTATAGTACGTAGTGAGGTACAGCGCATATCGCGTTAACTTTTTTATGTAGAAGTTTCCCCAGTAGGCACATAATAACCACTTATGTAAGTTTATTTGTGAAGCAAGAGTAATGTTTTCTTGTTTTTGTTTGAGAGTGACGACCTGTAAGTTTTAGCAATTTGAAGAAGGTATTGTTTCTGCTCTTCATCATTGGTTATCAGCTTGTAGTATTCCTCCATCAGCTGTACGCCTCTTTCCGCAATATCGTTTGCCATTTTGAGTCCATGTGTGGTATCTCTTGCTTTCACATAACTTTCATCATCATTCCATTCTTCAGCATTTCTTTCAAGAAAAGTGCAAGGCACCGCCAGGATTTCAAAGTATCTTTTTGCGTTGGCAGTAATGAAATCCTGCAGTTGTTTCAGCCCAGCTGATTCAGGATTTATTGATGCTCATTTGTTCGGTTTTGAGTCAACTGTTTTCTGTAGAGCATGCTTCATTTTGTTTTTGGCTCAAGCGAAACAGCTGAATCAAAGAATGTAAGCGCCACAAGCTTCTCAGAGAGGTACCACAAGTGTCTCAAAAACTTATTGAGTGCAACACTTGCAATTTTGTCATTCTTTTGCTTGTAGCGCTGCACACTTTGAACAAAATGCAAATCTGAACGGGTGGCGCATGAGGGTATGGGTGCCAAGTATCACGATCTGATGTATATCGCAGCTGAAAAGCAGCAAGCATCTCTCAGTTCTTTTTCCTCTCTCTCAGTTTAAACTGAGATTTAAACATCCAAATTATATTGCAATAAATTAGCTTGGCCATCCATCATGCTCTATGATAACCGCCAGGTGCTTTAAAGCTCACTCCTGACTTGAGGGTATTACCGAGGAAAATGGGCGTTAGCTCGAGCAATTCCTTGAAGTTATCACGAGGCTGCTGTTCATGAAGCTGAGTTTGAGCAAACTGAATGGTTTCTTCAACATCTGAGATTTTCTCTGTTAGGGTCGTCTGTTGCTCTTTGATAATTGTTCTTGTCAATTTCCACCCACTTTGCTTTGAATCTCTTAAACAGTTGTATGTTAGGGCCAGTAGGAGATGGCAAAGAGACAGAAAATATACAATAGATACAAGATGAAAAATAACAATATACAAAATGTTCAGTGGATGGTAGCAACCTCTAAAATCTCTTCAATAGTGCTGAAATTTTGCATGTCGAGTTTCTGCACTAAATTAAATAAAATTAGATGTCTTCATTGTTTTTTTGAAATGATAAGTTATTTTGCATCGCCCCAATATATATGCAAGTATACATACACTCACACATACGTGTGTGTGTGTACATGCTCGCGCAGGCATGTGTGATGCGTGATGTGTGTGTGTGTGTGTGTGTGTGTGTGTGTGTGTGTGTGTGTGTGTGTGTGTGTGTGTGTGTGTGTGTGTGTGTGTGTGTGCATATAGAAACTTGAAAATTATATAAAAGAAAATCATCGTACCTGCGAGAAACAGAAACGGCACTACATAAATCAAATTCATTCTTGTTCTCATCGTTCAGCAACAAAATAGCAGATCTGCCAGATAGCTTATTTATATTCTTATATATAACGTTGTCTCAGTCTATACTCAACTGCAATTGGCTAAAGATAATATAAATTTTGAAGGCGGTCCTTCTACAAATGAGGTAATACTAAAATATGAATATTCTCCTAAGAGATGTTCAAGCTTTGTTTGTTTAAGTCACCATTGCTATGAAACGATCAATTTCTTTTATATATTTGCATGTGTATTCAGTTAAACCACACTAATCTTACTTCATTTTACACAAGCTATATGTTTGTTTTCTTTTTGTTTCTTTGTTGTTCCTTTATTTGTGTGTGTGTGTGTGTGTGTGTGTGTGTGTGTGTGTGTGTGTGTGTGTGTGTGTGTGTGTGTGTGTGTGTGTGTGTGTGTGTGTGTTTTCTTTTCGTAGGTAGTGAAGCACAAATTCTGACAAGTGTGTTATTTCTGTAGAATACTTATAAAGATCGGGGCAAATTTTATTTTGATTTATGTACATTTATATATTCCAGCACACGTTTAAATACAAATTTGATATATCAGTTTGGGACATAAAAAAAACAATATTATGTACAGATATAGAAGCTAACTTTCAAGCGAATATCAGCATGCCTTTCAAAATCAATGAAAAAGAAAAAATTTAGGAACCATTGCTTCTGGATCTCCAGTTCCACTACTCAGAAAGTAAATTTACACCTGTACCAGTAATCAATGGGGCACTAGATGATGTTACTGAATACCTAAAGAAAAGTGCACGCTTTCTACAAGCTGAGTATCAAGCCGTACAGTGAAAATATGCAGCATTTCTTCAACATTTAGCAAGTAGATCGTTAGTGATGCTTTATCTAATGACACATGCACACACATGTACACACATATATGTACATATACATCATGCATACAAACATACATGCAAACACATATGCACATAAATAGATGCTTACATACACAGTACATAGATACTCATACTCACAAATATTTATACATACACACACAAAACTCTAGACCACACAAATTAACTTACAATGCGAGCTATCATAGATTTCACAGTCTCGATCTTAAGGCATTGTTTATCTTCATGTAATGCGAGAAAATTTTTTCAGAGAATTTCTTTTAAACCTCTGCTTCTGAAGTATTTCTTCCTAATACTTATACTCGGTAGATAAAAACAGTAAAATATTTGCGGTGGAATTCAATGAGTGTCTAGATGCCAGTTATGCAACGAAAGCTTTGATTTAAATGAAAAGCAAATTTAACAGTTTTATGTCTTCAAAATGACTAAAATAGCTCTTTTACAATGTAATTGCTTCACACATCAGATCATTTGCCAGACTAAGCAACTCCAAAGTGAAAATGTATGTGTGTGTGTGTGTTTGTGTGTGTATGTGTATATATATATATATATATATATATATATATATATATATATATATATAAGGTTAAGAAGAGTATTGGATTCAACTAAACCCAAAGATACAGGTATTACCGAGTAAGTGCTGTATACCGGCTAGTTTTGCCCCATTCGTTGTATAAACAAGAGTGGGGATTATAACATAGGTCGTGTATTACTACTTCTGTCTCCGATGAAGGGATACATTGGATTTTCTCTGAAACAGCTGTAAGACTTTATCCATAAAATATATTTCTAACTTTGCCATTGTTCTCTTTATCCTTTCTCTCTCTCTCTCTCTATATATATATATATATATATATATATATATATATATTGATAGAAAGGACAAGAAAAGAAAGAAATAGACCTCAATATTATGTAAATAGAGGAATTTATTTGTAAAAATATGTGACACTTATTCGGTAATCATGATAAAACTCCGAGTTTTGGATGCCGGGGTGGGAACCCACACCACCATCTCTTCAGTTATCCGGCCATTGAAATTTCCTGTGAAAAATGACCGTTAAACAAAGGGAAATTACTGTGTGGTTGACCGTTATTAAGACAAAAGAGCTATGGACCGCTAAGTAAGGGGAGGGAGTAAAAGTAAGGGAGTAGAGAAGTCTAAATTGTTCGCGTAAGCGTACCAATCCGTACATTCCCCTATATGTGTATACTCAACCACGCTCGCTTGAAACACACACATTCTCACCCACATACTCGCCAAACATCTATCCTTAGACATCAGAAAGATCAGAAACGCAACAAAAATTTTAAATATCTTGGTCAAGAGGACCATGGTAAAATAGTACATATGAAATTAATGAAACCCAACTAAATCTAAAACCTCAACATAAAATACTTTTTATAGCTTCTTCACTATCTGCTGGAGTAGCTTTCTTCCAGATATATTTGTGCACCATGCAGTTAAAGAGAAGTAATTACTAAAATTAGTCATTAGTCATTTTGCCCCAATTTACACTTTTTTTTTTTTAGCTGGAAAATTATCAAAGTAGATATTAGTTTGGAAAAAAATTTATGAAGAATCAAAGAAAGAAAAGAATAAACAGAGGTAAAGGACATGGACTGCACCCCTTTCGGTTTTTTTTGGGGGGGGGGGTCCTACAGAAACCCACTTTTTCGACTGCGAAGATTCCTAATCTGCCAAAATAAAAATCGGGATTTCATAATTTTAAAAATGCTTTTAGCTGTTGAGAGATGCAATTTTATAATAAAAACTAAATTCAAAATTTAAATTTTGGAACATTTCTTTACTTGTTTCATAAAATAAGACTAGTTTTTTCAATGCTTCACTGAAATAAGTTTAGAAGTAGAAATGTGTGTGTGTGTGTGTGTGTGTGTGTGTGTGTGTGTGTGTGTGTCTGTCTGTCTGTCTGTCTGTGTCTGTATGTGTGTGTGTCTGTGTCTGTACCTGTGCGTGTGTTCTTGTGTACATGTGTGTATGTGTATGTGTGTCTGGACGTGCATGTGTGCCTTTAACTGTGATCAGTCAAGCCAAGGTCATTGCTCAGTGATGCGTTGAAAGAAGGAATCTGACCGAGAGACAAGTTCTTTCTCTCAATCTCTTCATCTTTATATACATTCATACTTACACAAACACACACACACACAAACATACACGCACACACATACATACATACATACATATATACATACATACATACATATGTACGTACGTACGTACATTTTCAGGAGAGTTCTGTTGTTTCTCTTTTTTATGTCGTTGTCCCAAAAGCAGCAACAATTCCCAATTGTAAGTTGCTTTGGAATTGGAGAGTAAACTGCTTTTTAATTGAATTAACTGGTGTCTCTAAGGAGGCAATATCTATGGTTATTTATCATAAGAAAAGAATCCATTACATTTTTTAAGAAGTCAAGATACCTTTGTATATTGAAAGAGAGCCTCATCATGCCAGATTGTTGAGAAGGGAGGCTCCTTGTTCGAGTGTTACATGCCCTTCGTAGAGCGGGGAAATATATATATCAGATACCAGGGGCAACTGCCTCTCCGCACCCCTATAAATCAGGCCCTGGAGGAATAACATATACTGTTCAAGTATAGGTAGAGAGACTGACCGACAGACAGACAGACAGGCAGGCAGGCAGGCAGATAGATAGATAGATAGATAGATAGATAGATAGATAGATAGATAGATAGATAGACAGACAGACAGACAGACAGGCATGCAGGCAGGCAGGCAGACAGACAGACAGACAGATAGATAGATAGATAGATAGATAGATAGATAGATAGATAGATAGATAGATAGATAGATAGATAGACTCGTATGTATATAGTTAAAAGGAAAGAAATGCAACGAAAGGACAACGTTGCATAATATGAGCGGTTACAACAGATGGACAAATATTCAGAAGGTAGTGGAAAAATGCAAACGTACAAACATTTAAGATGAAGTTGTGATAATAAATTGTATGTTGAATAAAGGAAATGGTAAAGAAGTAGAGTAACATTTCAGGTGAACACTTATCAAAGTAGAATACGACTGAAAAGCAGAGTATGTAAAAGGAAGCAAGAAAAGAAACGGTACCTGCTAACCACGTGTATACATATTCATACACCTATCTATCTCTTTTACCAAACCGCTAGGTTACGGGACGTAAACACACAAACGTCGGTTGTCAAACGGTGATGGAGGAACAAACACAGACACACGCACACATAGATTCATACATACACACATTTATATATATATATATATATATTAGGGATAAAAATCCAAATTTACAGATAAAATTTCAATTAAATTTAATTTATTAAAAATTAAAATTAAATTAAGTTTCACAGTATAATATATATATATATATATATATATATATATATATATATATATATATATATATATATATATATATATATATATATATAAGTAAAAGCACAGTAAATAAGTATAATATAATACAAAGTAAATATCATATGATAAAGATAATAAAACGACTACACGTGTTTCATAACCAATTTTCAAACTGAAAGAAAATGTAAATCGATTAAAACTATCGAAAATCAATTCTATTCAAAATCATAGCTAATCTTCAGGTCAAAATACAACAATAATAATTAAAAAAGAATGTATATATGTCAACCAACAATAAATAACAAATGAACGTATATAAAATACTTATATTAAGAAAGAAAAATATTATTAAAAATATCAAAATTATAAACATTCAATAATCAACCCTACGTCCATTATAATATAAGCTAACAGGAATATTACATGCAAAAACGATCTTTAACGAATTTTTCGTTTAAAATACAATTTGAACGAAGTTTTAGGTTAAAATAATAAAGATAGAATTAGCACATATCTAAACGATGCAATAGTTTAAGCTAGACTATTTTAGACTAAAAATGTTTATTTAAAAGAAGCCTCTAGAAAATATTGCGTAAAGAAAAGGAATAAAAAGATATAAAAATATGAATGAAAATGTTATTATGAATAAAAGATTAAACTTTATATAACTTAAGTCATAACAAAACAATTAACGATATTGTATAATCAAAGAAATTAAATAAAAAGACTAGTTATTTATCGCATAAAATAGAAAGAAATATTAAACATTATTAATGGAAAAAAATTCAACCCTAATCTAATCGAAGTCTTAGTTTAGGCTAAGATGATACACTTACTACTAATTAATTTAGTGTTAAAATAGTTATCGACTAAAATTATCATTAAAAATCAATTGAATAATATAAAAATACATATTTTTTTCAAACAATGGTATAAAGTTATTTAACAAAGTTAAAAACGATACTTATCGCTAAGCTGCTGCAGTTCAAACTAAAACTTAAACGTTAAACTCAGAACTAGAGCGTTTATTAGAAAGAGGTCGTGCGAAGATACTACATTAAGATAGAGAATAGAATATAGAGATACAAAAACATGAATGACAGGATTATTCATAAAATCATGAATGACAGATTTAAACTTTATATAACTTACATCGTAAAAAAACAATCAGCTATATTGTAAAACGTTTTAATGAATTCTAAATTCTAAGTAATTATAAATTTTAAATAATAAGACTAAGAAACATAACTTAAATAATATATATGAAATAAGCTAAAATACTATTATTAATTTAATTCATAAAAATATTAACGTACCAATAAATGCACAATTAATAAATATAAATTATAACTACTACATTTAGTAAAGAAGCAATAGTATAAACAAATACACACTCACACACGCCCTCACACATACATATATATATATACATATATAATAATATTAGGGACAAAATCCAAAATTACAGGTAAAAACTCAATTAAAATCAATTTATAAAAAATCAAAATTAAATTGAGCTTTATAGATAAAATATATATAAAATATATAGTTTTAGGGAAAATAACCAAGTTTCAAGAACTCATCGATGAAAATCCACTATCACTATTAATTAAAAGCACAATAAATGAGTATAATATAAAACAAAGTAAATATCATAAGATAAAGATAATAAAATGACTACACGTGTTTCATAACTAATTTTCAAATAGAAAGGAAATTTAAATCGATTAAAATCAATTAAAATCAATTGAAATTATCGAAAATAAATTCTATTAAAAAATATAGCTAATCTTCAGGTCGAAAGTAGAACAATAATTAAAATAAATAAATATATATATCTCAACCAACAATAAGAACCAAATGAAATTATATGAAATACTTATTTTATAAAGATAGAAAAATTATTAAAAATATCAAAATATCAAAATAATAAACATTCAATAATCATCCCTTCATCCATTATAATATATGCTAACATGTATATTATATACAAAAACCAGCTTACATTGTTTTAAATTATCATTGTTTTAAATACAATTTGAACGAAGTTTAAGTTTTAAATAATAATGAAGATAAAATTAGTACACATTTAACCGGTGTAATAGTTAAAGCTATACTATTTAAAACTAAAAACGTTTATTTAATTATCATTAAAAAAAATCAATTGAATAATAGAAAAATACAAGAATATTTATTTCTACAAACGTAAAAATAAAAATATGAATGAAAAAATTATGAATGAAAAAATTAGGAAAGAAAAAATTATTAAGAATAAAAGATTAAACTTTATATATATATACAAAGTTTTAATTAAAAAACCTTTAATGATATTATAAACAATAAAGACTAATTATTAATCAAATATTATTAATCAAAAACAATCGAAAATATATCAACACTATTCAAATCTATTATGTTGAAATGAAACTATAACTTCTAAATAATTTAGTGTTAAATAAGTTATCTATTAAAAATAATCTTTAAAGAACCAAATGAATAATATAAAAAAACAAGAATACATATTATTTTCAAATAGTAGAAAATCTTTAGCAAAGAAAAAACAGTACTTATCCATATTTTTCCGTAATTCAAGGAAAAAATACCGGTCCGACGGTTCAGTCTTCAACCTCGGGAGGCTCAAGCGAAAACCAAGGTTTCAGTAGACACCGTCAACGACCTCCTGTTCACCGATGACTGCGCTCTCAATGCTGCCACTGAGTCCAACATGCAGCACAGCATTGACTTGTTCTCTGGCGCCTGCAACAACTTTGGCCTTACTACTAATACAAAAAAGACTGAGGTAATGTATCAGCCAGCTCCATCCAAGCCCTATGTTGAACCCAACATCACCATCAACGGGCAGCGACTGAACGGGGTGGACAAGTTCACCTACCTTGGCAGCACACTCTCTAGAAATGTTGTCGTCGATGACGAAATAAACGCCAGACCCGCCAAGGTAAGCGCTACCTTCGGCAGGCTACGCAAGACTGTCTGGAACAGGAGGGGGATCACCATCATGCCAAAGATCAAGGGGTACCGGGCCGTTTTTCTCACAACGCTGCTTTACGGCTGCGAGTCCTCGACGGTCTACCAGCGTCATGCCAGGAAGTAAACTTTAATACAATACACCTCAGAAAACTACTCGGCATAAAGTGGCAGGACAGGATCCCGGACACCGAGGTACTAATACGTGCTAACCTGCCCAGCATCCATATCATCTTGATGCAGTCTCAACTTCGCTGGGCAGGGCACGTAGCTCGCATGTCAGACGATCGATTACCAAAAAGATTGCTCTTTGGCGAGCTGCAAAAGGGAAGCGCTCACAAGGCGACCAGAAGAAGCGCTTTAAGGACACACTGAAAGCCTCATTGAAAGCCTTCAACATCGACTATGACACTTGGGAGCATCTGCTCTAGAGAGAGAAAGGTAGAGATCAGCTGTCCACAAGGGTGCCAACACATGTAAGACCAATAGGATCGCTGCTGCAGAAGACCGCAGACCAGCCAGGAAGAACAGAGCTAACAACCCTGTAGCAGGCGCTACCATTCCCTGTCCACACTGTCAAAGACTCTTCCGGGCGCAGATTGGCCTCACTAGCCATCTGCAGACTAACAAAACAAGCCCACCCCCACCCCAGGATGACTAGATGGTCTTCGTCGCATCGACGGACAAAAAACATTATTATTATTATTGTTGTTGTTGTTGTTATTTTTATTTTTATTTTTTATTTTATTATTTAAGACAGTCTGCTACAGTTCCAGGGCGACTTCAAGTTTTGCTGGCTTCTTACAGAAAACTAACTCATCCAGATTCAGTTTACCGAATGAAGTGATAAAATAAGTCTAAGGTGGCTACCGTAAATTGGACTGCTATGGGTCAAGACGGGTCACATGGTGTGTTTAGAAATGAGATCGGAACAACATTGATACCAGATACATTAAAAGAAGAATTTCCAGGACCGCGTGGATGGACAGGAATGTGGTGGCAGCTTGATGTCCAGCCGAACTTTGAAGGAACTAACAAGTGGGCAACAACACGGCCAGAGAGAGTGTGAACGTGTATACCGGATGTATGACTGTGTGAATGTGAGTGTTGTGTCTGCTATATATGCATTATATCAGTTGTGCATGTGTGTACGCAGTATGCATGTCTGTGTAAGATGGCGTTTGGCTGAGAGCTAGTGTGTGTGGTTGGGAGATGAGGGAGCCAGCTCGCTGGTGCACGTTTGCGTAGAATGCGTACGTTTGGATGCGGGACGTATCAGCCATGAGTAAGTACAAGCTTACTTATGAGTGAATACTAGTGCATATACTCAGGTATACGGAGAGCAGACGTGAGATGGGAGTTACAGGGGATACATATTGTTAGGAGGTTGGTCTGTCTTTTGCGTAGGCATCGGTGGTTAGAATCCTATCCTTAGTTGTGTGGCAGATAGAGTTGAGGTGCAGCCAATGTTAATGTGGTATATCAGGGTCGTTGGCGGGCAGTGGTTTGAAGATTCACTAGGATGACTTATCTCCGGTGGCAGCAATAAGACATCCTGTTGATAGATACTGCAGGTTGGTGGAGCATGTACAATCTTTCGCAGAGGCAAAGATGGCAATTCCAGGCGCCGGGTAATTAAAGTAGGACCCTGTCACTGAAGGTCCATTTGATGTTGGGTTTTCATTCCGGAGGTCACGAATCTCCAGAGGAAACGAGACAAAGAGGTAGAATTTTCTCTATCCCCGCATCTAATCGAGTGCATATGATTTGTGTACCTTCTCTCTCTATTTGACCGTCATGCCCGTCTAGTGACTTCTGATGCTGTCGCATAATAGGTGAGTCGTTCTATAGCCTACAGCCCTTGAAAAGTAGGATCCTTCTAGAGGGCAGCTGGTATGGTTTCGGAGGTTACAGGTTGGGGCTAGAGGTTGTGTAGGTGCATGTTTGTGACTGTTGTAGCGTGTAATGTTAGAAGTGATGTTATCTAAGCAGGAGTACCTCACCTTGGCGTTATGTGGGCTGAAAGGCTTATAGTACTTGTGGTCCCTGTGGAAATATTTCTTGATGAACGACAGGTAACTCCTAGCCACGTCGGTGGAAACTTCTACGTTAAATGGAGTGTTGAAGCAGATTATCTTTTTCTGGTCCACTTAGGGCCCTACATATATACTAACTTCTCAGAAAATCCACTCCTCGCCAATGCGTCATTGTAGTGGAGGCTGCCCTGTTGAAGATCTCCCTATCGGCTGAAACCTTAGATATTCTACTAATGCCTGAAACTAGGTTTCTTATTGCATGGGAATGATTTGCGCTTCTGTGAACCTACACAGTTTCCTCGTTGGGTTTCCTGTACGAGTAATATTTGCCCGTTTCAGTTCTGTGGTCGCGTCTAGGAAGCCGACCGTAGTCAAGTTGGTGGTAATCGTTATGGACAGGTCGAATCCTTTGAATATTTTTATGAGATCTTCCCTAAACCTGGTCATGACGTGACCATTCATATGGTTTGAGATTGCTATGCCATCGTCCCTACAAACGGTCCAAAAGTGTAGGTGTGTACGTTTCTTGAGGGTGTCCAAGATAAATTACCCAACGAGGTCGGCGATTTCAGTTCCGTCCTAGTTCCCCATAGAAATGTCGAACAGTGGATCACCTTCTTGCTTCACCCAGAAGCAATCGTCGTGAACCAAGATTGACTTTCTGATGTTCATAATGATTCTAACATCGAGATCACTTATACTAGTGAACTGCCTAGACAAATCCAGGGCATTTAGAAAAAGACATTTTTATATAGAAGGGTACAAGTCCACGATGTCAAATTTTGTGAATCTTCAAGCTGATTTGTTTCCGATACAGTCGAAGCAGTCAATCACAGCTGCGCTGTAATCCTATTGGATCAGCCCTGTGGCCCTTCTAATACCAGATTTGATGGTATCGCGGATGCGCTTACTGACTATGCCGATCTCATTTTAGTGGGATTGATCAGCCTGCATTTGGGATTGGAGAGGAAATTAGGTTTGTGGTCCTTAAGTCATATGTGATAGGGATGGTGCGTGGCGAGGCGGTTCACACAGTCCTCTATATTATGAAGGATAGCTAACTCCTTCGCTTCTGTATTTATGTCATTGTATGTGGAGGTACAAAATTTCTTGTATGTATGTCTTGAAGGTCGCGCTTGTGAGGAATCTTGCATGCTTCTTTCATAAACGTTGTCTGCGAGGATATGTACATTAGGCAATTGCTTAATTTTTGCCATGCATTCATTTAAAGATTTTAGGAAAGATTAAGAACAATGCCGAAACTTAGCCTTCTTTACGATATTCCATAAGTCAGTTTTGAAGGTCCCATGTCCTTTATCAGGGCTAGACATTTTCGCGATTTAAACACGAACTTGTCTGTGGGTGTAGTAGTGGATTGTTTCTCGAAGATTGTTTTCAGTCTTTAAGGAAGCTGACAAATACAAAAAAGAAGTCATAGTGTCTAACAATTATGAAGAAAAGAAAAAACAACAAAAGATGTAAAACAACTGAAATCCAAGTTAAAACTGGAGTAGCAACGGACCGTGATAAAACGATGGCAAAAAAGCTCCTTCATGGCTGAGAAGCTTAGGACTCAAACCAGAGACTGAAGGATTTTTAATTTCAGCACAAGAAATTACCCACCAGAAATTACCAAAAACATGTATTGAAAAGAAATACAAATAACTGCATTATATGTGGAGATGAAGAAAAAACAATAAACCATATTGTCTCTGGCTGCACAGTCCTGGCTAAGAAGGAATATATTCACAGACACAGCAGAGTTGAGACCTATATACGCTGGAAGCTATGCCAAACTATGAAATAACAACAGAAAAAGGTGGTATAGGCACACGTCAGAAAGAGTCACAGAAAAAGAGAAAGCAATCATACTCTGGGATATGCCAATACACACAGATAGAGAAATTAAGGCCAATAGGCCGGATATAGTTGTCAGAGATCACCAGGAAAAAAAATGCTTTTTAATCGATGTATCAATATCAACAGATAATAAGGCTTCTCTAAAAGAAATGGAGAAACACTCAAAATACAAAGATCCGGAAATAGAAGTAACTCGAATGTGGACTCTAAAAACAGAAACAATTCCTATCGTAGTAGGCGCATTAGGTATGAGAGAAAAAATATTCAGTCAAATACATAACAAAAAACACCAGAACTAACAAGTATATATAGCATACAGAAAATGGCACTACTAGGCACAGCACGCATTCTACGTAAAACATTTTCAATACAGATAAAATAAAGAGCATCACAACAACCCACAGCATACATAAAATAAAAGCATCACAACAACCCACAGCACATACCCAAGCCACACAGAGCTGCGCTCTGTAGTGCAGTGAAAGCACGTGATAAAAATATGACTACTGAATAATAATGTAAAAGATGGGCTACAGCAAATATTCTGCACAGTACCACAGATTTGCTTGTCAGTTGCTTGACCTTAACCAGTTGAGCATGTCCCATAGTGGCTGACGATACGTACATCTCTGAGCACGAGCAGAAGTAGTGGGAGAGCATCATAGCCATCTGTTGAGAGGAATTCTTAGGAGTGTGAATAATTCACCTCTGGAAACATGGGTGCTTTGTCATCATCCTTAAACAAACTTTATTCAAGGACCTTTTGAGCAGGATTGGCTTTTCAGTCTAAAGAAGATTCTAACTTGGCCCCCACCTGCAAGGTCATGTGCTGTTTGTCTTGATATGAGATGACCATGTCGCGGACATATAACTGTGATGTATGTGTCTGGTGTATTCTTATCAAACGAGTAGTCATGATGGATATATTGGGCTTCGTATATCTGTATCCCAATGTCACTTTGATGGCATGTATTACTCTTTCACTCAATAGAAATAATAAAAATTGACTCCAAAGTTTCATTAGCACTTAATTTATCGATCTCGAAAGGATGAAAGGCAAAGTCGACCTCAGTATAATTTGAACTCAGAACATTAAAGACGGACAAAATACTGCAGGTCATTCTGCTAGCTCGCCACTAATTATTATTATTATTATTATTATTATTATTATTATTATTATTATTATTATTATTATTATTATTATTATTATTATTATTATTATTATTATTACTAGTAGTAGTAGTAGTAGTAGTAGTCCTTCGTAACACAGTGTAGGTAAAAATGCATCAGAGTCTTTAGTCATCTGTCAAGTTACAAGGACCTCAGATAGATAATACTTTCCTTAAGTTGTGCGCTGTGCTTAATAAGGCTGCTTGTTTGCAAGACACCAATTTTGCGTGGGATTTCCAATTGTCTTAAGAAGTCTTGAAGTTTCAATGGGATTAAGCCCAACGCTCCAATCACCACTGGTATCACTTTTACATTGCTCTCTCGCGTTCCATACAGTCTTGCCATTTCCACTTTCAATTCGGAGTACTTTGTGATCTTTTTCAAGCTCTTTACTCACAACATTCATATCATTTGGTGTGGCTATATCAATGATCTAACAGTACTTATCTCTCTTATTCAATATGACAATAACCAGTCGACGATGTTCGATTACACGATCCGTCTGAAAATCATAGTCCCAGATTATCGTTACTTTTCCATCCTCCTGCATAAATTTACTTAGTAATGTTCATACCAGTTTAGGAATTATTATTATAATTATTACGAATTATAAAGTCGGCGAGCTGGCACAATCGTTAGCATGCCGGGCGAAATGTATTTCGTCTGCCGATACGTTCTGATTTCAAATTCCGCCGAGGTCGACGTTGCCTTTCATCCTTTCGATGTCGATAAATTCAGAACCAGTGAAACACTGGGGCCGATGTAATCGACTAGTGCCCCCACTACAAATTTCAGCCCATGTGCCTTTAGTAGGAAAGATTATTATTATTATGCTGGCAGTATCGTTAGCACGTCGGTCGAAATGCTTAGAGGTATTTCGTTTGTCTTCACGTTCTAAGTTCAAATTTCCACAAGAGTTGACTTTGCTTGTCATCCTTTTACAGTCAATGAATTAAATACCAGCTATGCACTGGGTCGATGTAACCGACTAGTCCCCTCCCCACAAATTTCAGGCAGGTGTTGTGCCTATAGTAGAAAGGATTATTATTATTATTATTGTTCAGTAGTTTTATTTTTATAACGTGCTTTCACTTCACCACCGAGCGCAGCTCTGTGTGCCTTGGGTATGTGCTGTGGTTTGCTGTGATGATCTTATGGTTACTGTATTGAAAGTGTTTTGTGTAGGATGTGTACAGTGCCCAGTAGTGCAATTTTCTGTATGTTATATAAATTTGTAACTCCTGGTGTTTTTGTTATGTATTTGTCTGAATATTTTTTTATTATACCTAAGGCACCTACTATGATAGGAATTGTTTCTGTTTTTAGATTCCACATTCAAGTTACCTCTATTTCCAGGTCTTTGTATTTTGAACGTTTTTACATATATTTTAGGGAAACGTTATCATGTGCTGGTATTGATACATCAATTAGAAAGCATTTTTTTCTTCATGATCTTTGACAACTATATCTGGTCTATTTGCCTTAATTTCTCTATCTGTGTGTATTGGCATATCTCAGAGTATGGTTGCTTTCTCGTTTTCTGTGACCTTTTCTGGGATGTGTTTATACCATTTTTTTCTGTTGTTATTCCATAGTGTTGGCATAGCTTCCAGTGTATATAGGTCCCAGCTCTGTCGTGTCTGTGAATATATTCCTTCTTAGCCAGGACTGTGCAGCCAGAGATAATATGATTTATTGTTTCTTGTCCATCTCCACATATTCTACAGTTACTTGTTATGTTTCTTTTCATATGTTTTTGGTAATTTCTGGTGGGTAATTTCTGGTGGGTAATTTCTTGTGCAGCAATTAAAAATCCTTCAGTCTCTGCTTTGAGTCCTGAGCTTCTCAACTATTGCTGGGATTTTTCTCTGTCTATTTCTTTTGCATTTAGTTTAGCCCAGAATTTATCATGTAAGGGCTTTTCTTGCCATCGTTTTATCATGGTCCGTCGCTGTTCTAGTTTTAGTTTGGATTTCATTTGTTTTATAGCTTTTGTTGCTTCTTCTTCTTCTTCTTCTTCTTCTTCTTCTTCTTCTTCTTCTTCTTCTTCTTCTTCTTCTTCTTCTTCTTCTTCTTCGTATTTGTTAGGTAGTATGATTTCTTGTTTGTATTTGTCAGCTTCCTTAAATACTGAAAACAGTTTTTGTTTTGCTCGTGTTTTGTGGCTATTTGTATTAGTTTTCCTTGCTTCTGGAGTAGGTATTTTTGCAGTCCTATGGTGGTTATTTTATAATAGTTTTCCAGCTGTATAAGACCCCTGCCTTTCTATGTCAGATTTTGGGTGGTGCATCCTATATCCTGTCATTATTTTTCTTGTTATCCTGTCTATTTTAGATAGTTCGTTTAGTGTCCAGTTAAGGATATTGTAGCTGTAACTTATAACTGGGACAGCTAAAGTGTTAATACCTATTATCTTGTTTTTAGCATTGAGCTCTGTTTTTAGTATTGATCTAACTCGTCTATAGTACTCTTTCTTTATTTTTTCTTTCATTTGTGTGTGTTGTATCCTATCTAGTTCATTGACTCCTAAATATTTGTATGGCTGGCTTTCGTCTAGTTCTCTTATTTCATTGGCTTTATCTAGTGTGATGTTGCTACTTTTAACTAATTTTCCTCTTTTCAGGGTTGCTTTGGCACACTTTTCTAATCCGAATTTCATATCTATTTCCTTGGTAAAGCCATGTACTGTCTGTAGTAGTGTTTCCAGCTCTTTGTAGTAGTGTTTCCAGCTCTTTGTCATCCATATAGAAAAGGTGGCTGACTGTTTTGCCGTAACATTTGTATCCGCATCCAGTTCTATTTAGCAATTCAGTTAAAGGTGTGAGTGCAAAGCAGAACAGGAATAGAGAGAGCGTGTCTCCCTGGAATATTCCTCTTCTAATGGGGGTGGCTTTCGTTTTCACAAGTCCCTCTTTTGTTTGGAGCTGTAGCACTGTCTGTTATTTATTCATGGAATGCCTTATGTATTTTATAATAATTGGTGCCACCTTGTTTATGGCTAGTGTTTTGAGAATCCACGTGTGGGGAACACTGTCGAAAGCCTTTTGGTAGTCCACCCAGGCCATGCTGAGGCCTTTCTTCTTTCTGCGGCTGTCTTCAGTTATGGCTTTATTGATCAATAATTGATCTTTACAGCCGTATGAGCCCTTGCAGCATCCCTTCTGCTCTTCTGGAAACAGGTTGTTATTTTCCAGGTGCTTACTCAATCTCTGCGATATTATTGCAGTAAAGGCTTTGTAGATCGTAGGGAGACAGGTTATAGGTCTGTAGTTTTGTGGTTTCTCCGTTTCCGTGGATTTGGGAATTAAGATGGTTTTCCCTTTCGTGAGCCATTCAGGCATTGTCTCTGGCTCTGCTAGTATGTTGTTAAAGTTTTCTGCCAGCTTTTTGTGCATTCCTGTCAGGTGTTTTAACCAGAAGTTAGGGATCTTGTCGTTCCCAGGTGCCTTCCAGTTGCTTAGTCTTTGCAGTGCCTGGGTGACCTCTTCAGTTGTTATAGGGGTCCAGAGTTGCTCAGGTGCTAAGTTCGTTGTTTTAATGGTCCTTTTCCGGGGTTGTTGCTTCACCGACCATATTTGTTTCCAGAATTCTTCCAGTTCTTCTGCTGTTGGTGCTGGAGTAATGTCTATTTTATTTTTACACAGTTCTTGGTAGAGTTTTTTGGGGTTGGATTTGAACTGTTTGTTTTGTTCAAAGAAACGTTGGCGTTTCTCATACCGGCGGATCCTTTGTGCTTTGGCAAGGATATCTTGCTTTAGCTTTTCTTTTGCCTCAGGTAAGTCTTTTTCTGTAATGTTGTATTTGTACAGTATTTTTGTTTTCTTCTTGTTACTTAGTTGTGTTGATTGTCTACTAATTTCGTTAAGAATCGATAAATCATTTCTCTTTTTTTTAATTTTGTTTTGGATATTATTTATCCACAAGGTCTGTTTGAGTGGTAGAACTCCTGTTCGGATGGGTTTGAGTGAGTATCCTGCTTCTTTTGTGGCTGCAGTGGCTGCCGCATATATTATGTCATTTAGCTCAGTTATATTGCCAGTTGTTTCTGTGGTCGTTAGTTCCGTGACGGCCAGGTTTATGCTATTTATTATTGATGTTTTATTGTCTATTTTGAATTTTGGTAGATATAATCTGTGGTCCATTCTAAGATCTGTGGTCCATTCTAAGATCTGTGGTTTTCAGTTCTTTGATTATTCTCATTTTCATAGTATCGTAATTATTAGGTTTCCCTTCGTTATTCCCAGGCTTTAGATTTGTTTTGCCTTCCTTTTCATTCATATGTTTGTCTGTGGTGTTTTGGATTGGTGCTTTTTGTACATTATTATACATCTCTACGGTCTGGGTTTGTTGTTTTTTGTTTACTTCGTTTTTGCCGGAAATGTTACGTTTGTCCTCGTGTTTTACTATCTCAGTGTTTATATTATTATTTGGCATTGTTGTGTGACTACTATCTAGATTTTCCTGATGTATTTTTCCTTTCAATTGTTCTATTTCTATTTCTGATATTTTTTTTTTGCTTTGAGAATATATCTTCTTGTGTTAGCTAGTTTGTTAGGGTTCATTGTTTTATCGAGGTCTTTATTTAGATTATTTTTCTTCTATATTTTATATGTATGTGTTGTTGCGTTTTCGTCTTTTGGGTAGAGCACTGCCGTAAAATAGGCGTGTAGGATCGAAATGTATTCCTCACGTGTCCATTTATGCTGTTTTGATTTTGTTTGAAGGACATGAGGGACAACGTCCGGCTCTTTATTTTGACGGTCATCGTTTTCGTAGGGTACCAGTCCGTTCATTTCTGTTGTCAGGTTGTTTTGCACGTTCAGATCTTCATACTTTTTGCGTAACAAGCTTACAGTACGCACTTCTCGGTTGTTATTCTTGGGTGGAATAATACCGGTATTATTTAATCTGTTTATAATTTTTTTGTACATGGTGTTTGGGTCCGGAGATGGTCTGGTGTTGATGTAACAAGTGTGTTTACGTTCGCTGTGCGGGTAGTGGAGGTATCAAGTTAAAATACATCATTATATTTGGAAAAATAGAAATAAATTTCAATGAGTATTACTTACTCGGATATAGTCCAACCCTTTGTCAGCTATTTTTGGCTCTATGCGATGTCTTTATTTCCGATGTTTTTGGATAAATTTCGGAGCAGTGATTTATCGTTCTCACATGTTAAACGTCCCCGGTGTATTCTTCTTCTTCTTCTTCTTCTTATTATTATTATTATTATTATTATTATTATTATTATTATTATTATTATTATTATTATTATTATTATTATTATCATCATCATCATTATTATTATTATTATTATTCCTTCGTAACACAGTGTAGGCAAAAACGCACCGGAGTTTTTAGTCATCTGTCAAGTCACAACAAAGACTTCAGATAGATAATACTTTCCTTAAGATGTGCGCTGTGCCTATTAAGGCTGCTTTTTGCAAGACATCTATCTTGCATGGGATTTCCAGGTGCCTTAAGAAGTTTTGAAATTTCAATGAGATTGAGCCCAACGCTCCGATCACCACTAGTATCACTTTTACATTACCCTGTCGCATTCCATACAGTCTTGTCATTTCCACTTTCAGTTCGGAGTGCCTGGTGATCTTTTCAATCTCTTTACTCGCAACATTCATGTCATCTGGTATGGCTACATCAATGATCTGACAGTATTTGTCTCTTTTACTCAATATGACAATATCCGGTCGCCGGTATTCGATTACACGATCTGTCTGAAAACTTTACTTGGTAAATCTCATACCAGTTCTCGTTACTTTATATTACTTTTTACGGCATAAGAACCAATGAAGATACAAACACACTTTATCGTGGCGGCGTTTGTATTCTCACATCCACTCACCAAGTGGGTTACATTTTCCACACACGTTCCACAGTGTCTGCATTTCTGGGTGTCAGTAGTTGTATAGATGTTAAACTTCACTGAATTGGTAGCGAGGTCCTGATCTTGTGCAGCAATGATCAGGCTTTCAATGGTACGCTTCAAATCACCTCGCTCAAGTCATGTCCACAATGCTGTATTATCCTTAACGTCTTGTGTACTCCTTTCAAACTGTCCATGCATTCTCATTTCAAGGTCTTTTCTCTTCTCCTCAGCTCTTTGGTTAAACTTGGCCTTGCCCATTTGCGTTTACACCCATATCTTTCGCGGCATATTGCAGCAGGTCTTCATCACTATTTATCAAATACTCAGCAAGCGTTTTCTTTTCACTCCTTATACAATGGCCTATACTAATTAGTCCTCTGTCGCCATTCTTTCTTTTTATATACAGTCTGTTTACATTTGCTTTGGGGTGTAGCGCCCTTTGCAACGTCATCAACTTTCTCGTTTTTCTATCCAGTCTTGATATTTCCTCCTTAGTCCATCTGAGGATGGACGCACTATATCTGACCACTGCAACTGCCCAGATATTCATTGTGTTAATCAAATTTTTGACATTCAGGTTGGATTTCAACACCATCTTCACTCTTTTTTGATACGCCTCGCTGCTGACCTTGACTTTCATTTCTCTGTGTAGAATGTAATCAAGCTCCCAGATCCCTAAATATCTATACTCACTAAGGTCCGGTTCACCCATAGGCTCTCCTGATGGTAACCGCAATCTTCTGCAGGCTGCTTTCTTCCCTCTTTTCATATTGAATACTGAGAATTTGATGATCCCAAATTCCATACCGATGTCCCTACCACACTTCTGGACTGTTTTGGTTAAGGAATCTATCTGTTTTTCAGATTTCCCAAGCAATTTCAGGTCATCCATAAACAGAACATGGTTCAATAATGGGCCTTTCTTCCCACATAGGTAACCCATCTTAACTTTCCTAAGTGTCATTGGTATGGGTATTAGTGCAATTACAAAAAGTAACGGAGAAAACGAGTCACCTTGGAAGATTCCCCTTTTAACATTAACTTCTGCAAGAAATACATTACTTGAGTACAATTTGATTTTCTACTCATTCACGCAATGCCTCAGAAAATTTGTGAAGTTGTCAGCAACACCAAGCATCTAGAGGCATTCAACGATCCAAGAATAAGGCATCATATCATATGCCATCTTAAAGTCAATCCAAGCCATAGACATGTTTGTATGATGTTTTTTTACAATGCCTCAAACCGGTTTTATCGATAACCAGGTGATCCTTGGTACCCTGAGAACTCTTCCTACATCCGTTTTGTTCTCTTGGTAGTATTTCTTCCTGTGCCATGAAAGTGTATGTTTTTGCCGCACATATTCCAGTGAGTATCTTCAAAAACTCAAAAAGAAATAGTGTACTATGTGTAAAATAATGTGTAGTAAACGAATATGAAGAAAAATATTTCGCCGACGAACGGGGAAGTGGTGAGAGGACTCGGAACATTCCCGATGTGAATTTTCCGAGTCCTTTCCCCCGCCCCCGTTTACCAGCGCGCATTTTTTTCATATTCGTTTACTGCATGTTGTTTTACATCTATTACACTATTTTCATTCATTTTTGTGGCCGGGTGTCGAGCACTTTTGTTTGACCGAAAGAAGTATATTCACAACGCACTACTATTACAATTATATGATAAAACTTGCTAGCGTTTAGTCATTGAAATTTTAAGCTTAGTGTACGTCAGAAATTATTTTCTTTTTGCTTTTAACTTTATTGATAATAATAAAGAAACTATGTGAAGTGCCTACAAAGATTCCAAAACAAATAGCTTGCTATGCTACCATTCAGTTGCATAGAAACGTGAATTCCCTGATAATCCATCCAGATCGCTTTCTAAATTTTATAGAAGTGACATCATGATAATATATTTTGCTTGTAAGTCATTGTCAAACTAAACTTCATAAAGCATTGATTTTATCTAAAGCTGTTTTCGTTTATAATAAAAGAGATGACAAATGACCAAAAGACAAAAGCTTATCAAGTGTTTGCTTTTTTTTTTCCTGTTTATATGTTTTTATTAAGCCTTTAGCATTTTTATACACTTGTATGTTGGATATATAACGAAGCAGGGGCGAGGGGCGGAAGAAGTATATACACCACGCACTACTATTACTATTACACAGGACGCAACGCTTTTAATCACGGCTTGCAGTCAATTGCTTACCAACACGAACTGCCAATCGCTTACAGTTCTCTGTTTTATAACAATGAGTCAATCTACATTTAGTCACTTCAGGGTGGTCGGAATCCTTCCACAGCATCTTTCCTTTTCAGAATTAGTCTCCCTCCTCCCTCATTTCTCCCCTTTTGAGAATTAAACTCCGCTCCGAGTTTTAATGTATCTTACGCTTACGTTTTCTGATGCTAAAACGCGTAATTTCAAATTGTTTGGGTGTTGGTACCTCAAAGTGTCGTACACTTCCATGGGGATTTCATTTCTCTTGACTGTTATTTCAGTGAATCCTTTTTTTAAGTAGATTAATTTGTCTTTATGTTCGACATTCTTTCAGTATGTTTAATAATTACACCGTCCTCCCAGCTTTCTTTACCACATCTATAGGTTTAAAAAAAAAAACTTTGTCACCTAACTGGGAGAATTTTCAAATATTTTTGCTGTTCGCCTTTTTTGATATTTTCACTCGGTAACAGCTCGTCAAAGATGTATTTGACCTTAATAGCATCAATTTGACCTTAATAACATAAATTCTGCGGGCAGCATTCTCAACGGTGTATTCAGATTAGGCATTACTTGGTACAGTCTTAGAAATTGTTGAAGTTCCAAGTCGTCCATCACTTTATTGTTCGCTTCTTTTTAATGCCCATTTGAAAGTGTCATCAAAAAGGTCTGCTTGTCCATTTGACCAAGGATGATATGCCAGAATGGCTAACATTTTACAAAATTTTATGAACTCGTCTGACGTAAATTGAGTACCGTTATCAGATACAATGGTATTCGGAATACCATACCTGGTGAACAATTCATGTAAAAAGCTTGTTGTAACCACAGATGTCGGCTTTTTACATTTATATACTTCAGGCCATTTTGAAAATCTGTTCACCACAACAAGGTAATATGAACGCCTTTTGACAATGAACATGCAGTTTGGCCCATGGAACATCTGTTTTGAGCCACGGTTGCCATTTAGTGGTAGGTGATATTTCAACTGAGGCACACCCTCTGCATGCTTTCCCTGATTCTTTAATGCACGGTCCATTGTTGACCAATACACATAACCTCTCATTAACGATCTCATTTTCGAAATCCCTCGTTGACCAATATGAAATTCTTTTAATAATCGCTTTTGTAGTGTGGCTGGTACTACCACTTTTTGTGCATACATCAACACATTGTCACAGTGTGAGAAATAGTTCGCATTTGTGCTACGCATATCTTTATCTCTTTTAGCTTTGAATATTTCTTTCATTTTTATAATGAATCTATCATTTACCAATTTTAATATTATGTCTTGTAAAGTAACTGGCAGTTCACGAATGACATTACACAAAACATTCTTAATTTCATTTTCCGCTCGCAAAACGGCAATCACAGTGTCTTCCAATGACTCCACATTTTTCGAAATCAGTCTAGACAAACAATCCACATGACTTAATTTCTTGGATAATATATACTCCATATTGAAACCATAGTTTAATAATATCGTACCCCAGCGTTGCAACCTATTAGCAGTTTAGCAGTATGGGTAGGAATTCCTTTCTTTGATCCAAATATTGATAATGATAGGTGTAAAAATTTGAAATTTTTACAGCAAAAATAATTGCTAGAGTTTCTTTTTCGATTTGACTATAATTTTTCTCCTCTGATATCAAAGAACGTGAGGCATGAAATACAACCTTCATGTTACCATATTTATATCTATGTAGCATTATTGTTCCTCTACCGTATTCAGAAGCGTCTGAAGTTAAAACAATCTCCTGCTGCAGGATCGAAGTGTGCAAATGACAAATCAGATATTAATATTCTTTTATTTCGTCAAGCGCCTTTTGACAATGTTCCGACCAATTCTATTTCATATCTTTTTTCAGCAGATTATTCAGTGGAACCCTTACCTTATGCATATTTGGAATATAATTTTGGTAATAATTTGCCAATCCTAAAACTGCTTGTAAGGTTACTATATTAGTCGGATGGGGCATATTTTTAAATGTGTCTGCCCTTGACGAGTCTGGTCGACATCCATTTCTGTCAGTGATTTGTCCTAAATATCTTATTTTCGGTAAGAAAAGTTCACACTTTTCTTCACCCAAAGTAAAGCCGTAATCCCTAATTTTTTCGAATACATATTTTACTTGCTCTGCGTGTTGATCCCTGGATTCGATTTTAATGATTATATCATTCAGATATGGAATTGCGAATTCACAGTCCGCTAAGATTGCATCAATAATATGTTGGAAAATCACTGAGACGACTCTTAAGACAAATGGTAACCTGTTGAATTTATACAGTCCTTTATGTGTTTTAATTGTTAGGTATTTAGAGCATCCATCGTCTACTCTGATTTGTAGGTACGCATCAGAGAGATCCAGTTTAGAAAATATCTTGCCACCGTTCAATTTCGGAAAAATATCCTCCGGAGTAGATAGCTAATAATGGCACGTTTTAAGTTATTCGTTTAAACCAGTGGGAAAATTAGTACACACTCTGATTTTATTATTCTTTTTCTTAATGTACTCAGTTGATGATACCCAATGACTATATTCCACTTTCTAAATAAATCCATTTTTCTCTAGTCTCTCTAGCTCTAAGTTTAGCTATTTTAACGCTGCGAACGGTACAGTTAGTTTTTGTTTAAATATTGGTATGGCGTTTTCTTTTATTCGAAACCTCGCCTTCTTTTTGGTACACAGTCTTAATTTATCAAACAGAGCTTCATGAAAGATATTAAAAATTTTTTCTTTTGAATTCGTCTGACGACTTGTTTGTACTGGAGGAAGAACCATTCACATATTTCAGAAAAGATTTATGGGGAGGTCCCATAAATTAAATAATTGCAATCAGTCAGTTCCGAATAAATTTTTGGTATTATTTGACGCAAAAACTTTAGCTTTTAAGGTTTTTTCCCGAAATGTGATGTTACCTTTAAAATATTTTTTTCCTGAAATACCACGGGCCATTTTCGAAGTTTCATTTAATCTAGGTCTCCCGATTTTTTCCATGTATCTGTGTTAATTATTGAGATATCGTTGCCTGCATCCAATTGTAACTCTACGTTTGTGTTATTAGTCTTTACATACACAAATTTTCTTTGAGGATCGTTCGTAGTTTTTGTCATTGATACCCCATTTACGTGATTTTTTTCTTCTGAGCCGTTTTTTAGGCTTTGTCCTACAGTGCGAGTTTTTCTTGTCTATTTAACCACACTTGAAGCATTTTATATTTCTAAATGGACAGTTATTTTTAAGATGTAGTCCATCACACCCATAACATGGATTCGCTCTTGTCTATTATTCGTTACCGGTCGACATTCTTGAACCTGAGAGCAATCTTTCTCTTCAATTTTATTTGCGTCATATTGTAGATTAATAATCCACTGACATTCTTCTGCTACTGCCTGCGTAGTTAAATTTTGGTCCTGTTCTAAATTTGTTAATATCCGCGAACGTATATCTGCATCTTTGTTTGCAGTAAACACTTCAACAAAAATTAAACACTTGAACATGTCAGAGGTCAATTCATTCAATTTGAATTCCTTACACTCTCTGTAAACCACTTCGGCATAGATGACCAAACTTAAACATTGCCAGTGAGTATTGAACAGGGAACTTCTTTCATTGAAAATTTTCAATGAAATATTAATTGCAATGTTCCCCTCCGTAAAATATTGTTTCATCGAAACAAATCTCACCTGGCTTCTTCGGCAGAATATAACTACTATATTATTCGTTTTCTACCGGGGATAACTTTCTTAAAAAGTAGTCGTAATTTTTTTTCGTCGGACCAACTTTTACACTCTTCTCTGAAGATTTCTTCGTATCTACGACAATATGCAGAAGAAGTAATCCCATATTCTGGATTATAGCTGAAGTCTTCAATTGAATTTGCTTCGCTATCTCTTTCAACGTTATTTCCAGCAACTGTTGGTTTTGTTGTTGTTGCTGCTGCTTCTGTTGCTGTAGTTGCTGTTGCTGTTGCTGTTGCTGTTGTCGCTGTTGCAACTACATCACGGAGGCCAATGAGTTATCCTTGTTAAATAATTTTTTCTTCGGTTTCGTATCAAACAAAAAAAAACTTTAATGTCCAACGCAAGCTTCGAACAACTCGTCGCCACTTTTATATCTTTGTATGTTGGATACATAATATAATGAAACAGGGGTGGGGGAAAGAAGTATATGCACGACGAACTACTATTACACGAGACTCAACGCTCTCAATCACGGCTCGCAGTGAATTACTTACTGGTCCGGACAGCCAATCGCTCACAACTCTTTGTTTTATAACAATGAAGCAGTCCAGCCCTTTAGTCACTTGTGAGGGTAGTCTAAATCCTTCCACAACAAGCATTTAAACCGGCCATATCCAGCCCCATGTTTCTACATATTTTATATTCAAACTGTCCATATCTAGACTCGCACACCTAACCTACACTGACATTCAAAAAATGACACTAGTCAACAAAATAAAGAATTCATTCTCTGGCATAAAATCTTGAAGCTGTTTAAGACAAATTTTTAGGTGCTACTTCCAAAATTGACCTCAGATTTGTCCTATCACATCCCATTTTTGTGCCATCGGTACATACCTTTATTTACCTGGATCACACTAAAAGTTAACTTTACCGTTTGCAGGAATCTTAACTGGATTGTCATGCTAATTTTGAATAATATGTCCAAGCTGGGTTGCCGAGTTATGCTTTAAAATCCTTCCTCTTCTTTTCAAGTGTGAACTGAACCACTGTAGTATAGTAATGAATACAACATCAAAAAGAAGGAAGTGCTGTAATGACCCCGATATTTTCTGTTACATCTGAGAAAACTTCACTCTACAGGCTCAAAGACACAGCATAAACAACTTTGTTAAGATGCACCTTGCATACTTTAAAGTAGCACCTGAAGACCAGGACAAAACCTGGGCTTCACACAAAGTTTTCAAGACCTATGTTGAAACTTTGTGAGCATGATCTGAAGGAAAGAATGCGAAGCTCAAGTTTGGTGTACCAGTGGTTCGGAGAGAACCAAAAAACCACGTGGATAACCGCTAATGTAAAAGGGTTTAATACGAAAACTAAACGACACTTGCAATACCCTGATATCCAATATGCCCGTGGACCGGTTGCACACTCCAAGGAAATACCTGTGCCTGTATTTATTGAGTTGCCACAGATTGATGATGGAGCCCTCGATTCACCTACTTCTGCTGAAGATGTGCAGTTTATGCCATAAGATACAGGCTGTGATAATTTTTCTCTGTTTATTCAGCCTGAATTGAATGATCTGGTCAGGGATTTTTATTTGCCAAAGCAGTCTGCGCAATTGTTGGTTTTCATGCTGCAAAAGAAAAAAGTGCTGAAACCTGGCATTTGTGTCTCCTTTTATAGCAACAAAGAAGCAAAACTGTGAAAGTTGAAAGTACTTCCATTCAGAACGTCAGCTTGTTTATTGTAATGATATTGAAGTGCTTCTTCCCAAAATGGGACTGTCGGCATATGATTCACGTGAGTGAGAACATTTTATTGACAGCTCTAAAAGCAGCTGGAAACGTGTTTTGTTTCACAACAGGAGTTTGTATATCTCAATCTCAATAGAACACTATAAAAATGAAAAAGGAATATGCCAACGTCAAGATTGTTCTGGAGGAGTTACAATATCATGTTCATTGGTGAGTAATTTTTGTCCATTTGAAAATGATAAACATTCTACTTGGCCAGCAAGGTGATAATACTAAGTACCCTCGTTTCCTGTATTACTGAGACAGTAGGGCTACAAAAGATTACTGGGTGAAACAAAGGACGGCCCACAAGAAATAGTTTTATGCCGGGTGACAAGAACGTCATTAATGACCCTCTGCACATAAAACTTGGTGCGATGAAGCAATTCATCAAAGTTCTTAATTACAGTGGAGTCTGCTTCACATATATATGTATGTACAGCCTTTCCAAATCTCAGTAACGAGAAGAAAAATGCAGGAACATTTGATGGACCTGAAATAAGAACACTCTTCAGGGATCCACATTTTGTTACAGGAATGAGTGCGGCAGAGGCTAGGGCTTGGAATACCCTTTCTGCTATGGTAGGGAATTTTCTTGGGAACAGGAAAGCTGACAACTATCAAAAGATTGTGGAAGAGCTGCTCTTAAGTTTGCAAGTACGTGGATATAGAATGAGCATTAAATTGCACTACTTACACAATCACTTGGGTGAGTTTTCAGAGAACCTGGGTGAGTTTTCAGAGAACAAGGCCAACGCTTTCAGCAAGACGTAGAAGTAATGTAAGAACGCTACTAAGGCCACTCAAACATTATGGCAGATTACTTCTGGAGCTTGATGAGAGACATTCCAGAAGTTGTGCACAAGAGATCGTTAAAAAAGACGAAGTTCTTGTCGTAATAGCATGATCCGAATGAATGGCCACAATAAATAAATTTTTTATATTCATAGTTTGTTATCACTAAGCTTAATGCTTACATGCTAATATGCATTTACACCTACAACTTTGTGTTTTGATTTATTAGATTAAAAAAACATTTTTTATTAAAAATTGCATCTATGTATGTTAAATTCTTCTTTTATGAGTATTAAACAGCTACTACTAGCAAAACTACAAGATTTTTATGTCTCATAAATCTGATGTGATAGACAAAATTTGATGCCATGTTTGGATTCAGTACCACAAAATTAGCGAAAAACCATTTATAAAACTTGCGTCAGAAAATATATGTTGACATGTGTTGTCATTATATTCATCTTGCAAACGTACTGAGTGACCAACTGGGACAGCTCCATAAACATTTTATGCCCATTTTTCTTGCTGATGCCTATTGTGTTGCCCACACAAAAACAAAAGTCACTCGTGTTGTCCACTCACAAAGCATTTCCTTACAGTTATGACACACAACGTGAGGGCCCATTTTTTGCCCTGGTCTTTTCCTAACGGACCGTTATTACAAAAGAAATAATCATTTCTGCATAATATTTGGCGGGATTAGAAATTTGAATTTCAAATTCATGTATTATGAAGAAAAAGATAAACAGAATCAATATATCTAATCATTGTTGTTGTAATTGTGGCTTACTTCTAATGAAGTATTTTAGATTTTTATTCTCTGGTAATCATGTATAGCACTGATTCATCCTTTTCAGAAGTTGTCAGTATGACGTAACCTGGAATATATTAATTCAACATTTTATGAAGCGAGGCATTTCCTATAGTTGGAAAATAATTACAGTCTGAAAGAAATTCATGAAACATTTTTTTCTCTTTTCTTCACAGAGCTTTAGCAATTTAGCAATCAAAAGAAAAGAAAGATAGTTCTTTGTGTCTAGACATCGGGTAACTGATTTTAGGGAATTCTATCTTGTGAAGGTATCTTAAAACTACAAACTAAACTGACAAGCAAATTTTGATATATTTTTTGAGATTGATCTCAAGATGCTATTTCATAGTAGTAATCCCCTGTTATGTAGTGGAAGTGGGATCTCTCTGTAAACGTAACTTTTTGAGCATTGTCAACAATTTCAATGGATTACTTTTGAACTCACAGTCAGGGTCTTTCAAATGCGTGTCATCCTGTAGATATTATAAGGGAGATAATCATTGGATATTTAAATTTGAAATTCCGAAATTACAAGAAAAATTATGTACAGAATTCATATTTATTTATTTATTTATTTATATGAAACTTCTTTCAGTCACCCTCTGCCAAATCCGCTTATAATTCTTTGCTCAGCCCAGAGCCGTTGTAGAAGACACTTACTTTCCCCATGTGCTATACATTTGGATAAAACACATGATTAAGAAGTGACCTTCTTAACGACATTGCCATGCTAGTGTATTATACTGTTTGTTTAAGTTTTATTGGCGCAAAACATCTCTAATTTCTTGGTACTGATTAACTTTTGGTTAGCATGTTTGTATGGAAATTTATGATTATAATATCCTTTTTATAATTGCTTCTTAGAGATAAAATAGAGTTTATGGTCTGAATGACAGTTAAGAATCAATACGTGCATATCTATATTCTGTTACACACACATATACACTACAGTAAAGAGATTGTTGAAAAAGGTTAAATATGCGTTGTTATAGCCTACAGTCAGCTCTCTCAGTCCTAATCAAAATTTACTTATTACTGTTCTACTATTTCCATTCTCTTTAGTCAATATTACTTTCTTAATTTCTTCTCAATGAAAATAGTTACCTGAATTCCCAAATTTACCATTTTGCAATCCTATTTCATTAAAACTTTGCTCTTAACACGTATAAACCTTCATACATGGTACTACTTGTTTTCACTAAGATTTCCTTCATTAGTGTACCTAAAGCAAGTCAGTTTACTGGAGCTTGTCTTTATCTCTTACTAAACTATATTGACATTAAATAAATACATGGACTCATACCTTTATTTAGACCTGCAGTTAAATGTTGCCTATTAGGGCTTTTTGATAGTCTGCAACTATCAAGTTTGTGCAAGTATGTAATTGAGTTTGTACTTACACACAAATATATATGTACTTACACATAAGTGTGCTCCTTTTTTTTAATAACTAGCCTTCATTGGTTAATCAGAAAAGATGCTCTTAGTGTTTGTTATTAAGTTGCTTATTACTGCTTTCATTGTGGAGGCGCAATGGCTCAGTGGTTAGGGCAGCGGACTCGCGGTCATAGGATCGCGGTTTCGATTCCCAGACCGGGCGTTGTGAGTGTTTATTGAGCGAAAACACCTAAAGCTCCACGAGGCTCCGGCAGGGGATGGTAGTGAACTCTGCTGTACTCTTTCACCACAACTTTCTCTCGCTCTTACTTCCTGTTTCTGTTGTGCCTGTAATTCAAAGGGTCATACTGTCATACTGTGTCACGCTGAATATCCCCGAGAACTACGTTAAGGGTACACGTGTCTGTGGAGTGCCCAGCCACTTGCACGTTAATTTCACGAGCAGGCTGTTCCGTTGATCGGATCAACTGGAAACCTCGACGTCGTAAGCAACGGAGTGCCAACAACAAAAACAACAGCTGCTTTCATTATCAACTTATACAATGGTTCTCTGCAGTCGCTATATACTCCATCTGATGAAAGAGAAATATAAAACCAGCATAACAACATCAAACATCTTACAATGTTTAAATTTTAATACTTTTGGTGTCCTCGGTTTTCTTCCATCCTTTTGTTGCCAATACAGTTACACTTCTTTTCCTCTGGAAACATAAACGCACAATTTGTCATATTTACTCAAAACCTCAGAGAATGGACTGAGTTCTGAGTTCCGAGCGATTATTTTCGATTTTTCTTTCAACGTTTCTAAAAAACTATTATGAATAAATGTTTTCTAGCAATGAAAGTAAATTTGCAATTGAAAATATAAAGCAATCTGGAAAGATAGATACCGTTCTAGTTGAATATATGAATCTTGTCAAACGTTTGATAATGATCAAAATATAGCCTTCATTATACAAAAGTCTTTGTTATAACTAATCACCAGCAGGAAAAAGATTTCCATGCCTTCAACCATACTAAAGAGTCTTCTTGACTCAACTCATTAGCCAGCCATTTTGCAGAGTGTACCACGTGTGTTTTATTGTGGTACAACAATCGTTATGTTAGTTTGTATTCCACAAAACTAAGTAGTTCTCACTACTCTATACTGCTTCCATACATTCATTCAAAATTGAGATTCAGGACAGAAAGGAGAGCAATGTACCCGGGTGAGATATGCATTTTGTCATATTTCCTCATAAAAATAGAAGATTAAATATGAAAATCATACTCATATCACAATACAATGCCCAAATTAACACGTAAGCAACACAAGCATCAAAAAAAAAATTAATCTGTGGCTGCTAATAGAATGAGAAGCTAATGGTCAAAAATTTGATCAGAACAAAACAAACTATCACCTGATTGCTGACTTAGAAGCCTAATGATCAAAATAACGCGGGAAACTTGATTGGCTATGGTTGGTGCTGCTACCTACGGTTACTTTCAGGGTAAAAGACGGAGAGAAAGAGCGTTTGCTAATAATAGAAGGGAGGGAAAATTTTCCCTTAAAGGGAGTGAACAATTCAGGAGGACCAGATTGTCTTAGGAGGGTCGATTCGGCCTAGGGCGCGAGTTCAGCAGGTAAAAGACCCCGTGTCAAGCAGTAGTGGAATCGCACCTGGGAATAGTCATCGGCTGGCAACCTGTTCAATACAACGATTAAAATAGCCATTCGCTGAAAAGTCAACATGAATTTAATCAGTATAGGAAAAACAATGAAGATATCAAAACTATTTCAATTCTTGAAAATAACACTGTGAAGATCTGAATTGCCCAAATACGCATTTGGGGACTTTATTGTTCCAAACTAGCTGTAAAAAGTTTAATAAGAAAATATGTAAAACCGAAAGTAGAAAATTAAATTTGAACCCAGTCTTGTATCTAATGAAAAGGGAAAGCGGTAGTTGTCTTGAGAGAGATCTCTTTATAGACATATGTTAATAAACACACGCTACATCCCTCATTACAATGCCTGACTTTTCAACGATACTCACATGTTAAATATATCGTAGACATAAAGATATCAATCTACAGCTACTTCTATTACATAATTCGAATAGGCGTGGCTGTGAGGTAAGAAGTTTGCTTCCCAACAACATGGTTCCTGGCTCAGTCCTTATACATAGCACCTTGTGTAAGTGTCTTCCACACTAACTTGGGTTCGACCAAAGCCCTGTGATTGGATTCGATAGAAGGAAACGGGCAGAGGCTCGCCGTGTGTGCGTGCATGCGTGCGTGTGTGTGTGTGTGTGTGCATGCATGTGTGCGTGTATGAATGAGTTTGTCCCCATCATTGCTTGACAAGTGGTGCTGGTCTATTTGTCTCCATAACTCAGCGGTCCAACGAAAACCCCAATAGAATGAGTACCATGGCTGCATTCCAATGACTGTAAAAAGAGAAAAAGCACAGACAGACAGACAGACAGACAGATAGCTAGCTAGCTAGATAGATAGATAGATAGATAGATAGATAGATAGATAGATAGAAAGATAGATAGATAGATATACACTCACAGACATATGCGTATATAAATTCACAAATATTGTCCAAGGGAAATAAATGTATAGTAAACATATATTAAGAGTTCTCTCCCTTAGATTATTTTCGTAGAAATAGCTATAGCTATGGCTTTCAAACGTTTGTTTCCCACCATATCTATCTTGGTTTTTGTCTTTTACCTTATTTTCTAATTTCGTCGACTGAAAGGCTACTGAAACCTATCATATTCGTCTACACTTGAACACTAAGAAAGAGATGGCCGAATAGCGATTTGTGATAACTCAGATTTGATTAAATAAGCAAAGATAGTAGTACACGTTGTACGTATGTAGATGTGTTGTTGCGTCGAAAAAACCATTTGGTTATGTTTGTATATGTAGCGATCATTAAATGTTGGGTTTACCACTCTAATTTCTTGCGATTGGCTAAAATATCCATCACATTTGATTTGGTCTGTTATGAGCCCTGTGGTGATTAGTTAGATGTAGGGATCTAGTGTTTTTCATTCGTAAAATATGCATTTTTTAAAAAAGAACTAAAAAGATCTGAAAATCGGCTATGATAATGTAGCCTTCCAGTTTCATTGCTTTGAAGGTATGATGTTGTGGAATAAAAGATTTGAAGAAAAAAGTTACAGAGGTTTAAAAATCGAAAAAAAAAAGTGGGTATTTTTAGCCAATAGCGAGACAGAAATTCTCTGCGTTTAGCGGAGCGGTGTCAAATTTAAGGTTGTACGCTGTGAAATCTATAGTTTAGCATCTAACCTGTTCATTGTAGGTTTCTAAATAAACAGAAATACCTAATAAAATCAACATGTATCATCTTACTGTTTCTTTTGTTTCTTTATTGATTGCATGTTTTTATCATTTTTTAAAAATTTGTTATATTAATACATTTGTCTGCGTACTTCAGTATTATGTATACCTGAGATGTATTTATGTACATCATTAATATATAAGTGTGTGTGTGTGTGTGTGTGTGTGTGTGTGTGTGTGTGTGTGTGTGTGTGTGTGTATGTGTGTGTGTGTGTGTGTGTGTGTGTGTGTGTGTGTGTGAAAAGGTGGCATCGGTCTCCAAAACTCCAAAGCTGAGTAACTTTTCATGCTTGGATTTGTAAACTACGATAAGAATAACACTGGTCAACAAAGAGTTTGTCCCAAGGAAAAGAAGACCTGTATCTTATATGTTTTTGCATGCAGAATTCAAAAATAATATCATATTATCTGTATCAACCACAGTTTCTCTGTTCCACGATATCCTCTCAGTTCCTGCTACGTGAGCTAAATTTCAGTTAAGCTATTGAAATGTGAAGCTAATGGTTTAAGAAATACTCCTAATTTAAATTTTTATGAATAAAATTAACCTAGAGAAATCATAAATCCAGCTATCTGAGTCAATGAGTCCCAAAAATATATGAAATGAAAAATATGTGAAAATATACTTTTGTGTGAAAAATCAACATAGACAACAGCGGCACAGACAATGGTGAACCACAACACAGCGTGCGGTAACAAGCTGCTAATGTGACGCTGTCTGTTGATTGGCTAAAATTACCCAAATTTTCCAACTTTGATTTCAAATAACATCAGATTCTTTAGTTTACAAGATAAAGTAATTGGTTGGTCGTGATCAATATTCAGAGTTACATCAATACACCTAAATTGAAAGCAATCTGAGTAAAATTAAGTGAGACTCATTCTGCGAATGAGAAAGATTAGATCCAAATGTAGCACGGCAATTAGATTGAAAGTCCAAGCACGTTTCACGTAACATATTTTAAGCGACAATTTCTGTATGTGTTCTAGAGCCTCTTTTCTCCATAAATTAGTTCGACCAACATTTTTCTAGATAGGGGTAGGAACAGCCAGTGACAAGTCATGCAAGTACACTCATCTCAATTAATGCAAGTACATTCATTTCTATAAATTTATTCATAACCGTGTATTGAAGCTAGGACACCATTTTACAAATGCTAGGATATAGTATTGACTTAATAAGCCAATAATGTACTAAATTTAATATTGTGATAGCATAAGGAAGTGCTGTTGCCTTTCCAGCAATTAAATATTCGTACCAATTGCCAGGATCGTGTTTAATATGCAAATTGAGTTGTCCAATTATACTGCCAAACAACGCTGCGTTGCTGAACTTAATGGGTATTTAAGCAATGTGATCGGAGATAGTTGATAGGGGGATAATGAAATGACAATAATTCTTGAAATATTCACAAACACCAATTACCTATTCTTTTTATCTTCGATAGCATTGTTTACATAGTTGTATTTGCTTACGAAACGTCGTAACTTGCAGTGCTGGCTCTAAGCCCTATAAAAAAATTTATAGCGATAGCTTTATAATGAAGTTATAGCACTGTTGACACATGGCAGTATATAGCAGTGACCTAATAAACCTATAATATACTTAGTAGTATATTGTAGTGAAGGTGCATGGCTCAGTGGTTAGGGCGTCGAGCTTATGATCGCGAAGTTGTGAGTTCGAATCCCGGACCGGGCTGCGTGTTGTGTTCTTGAGCAAGACTCTTTATTTCACGTTGCTCCAGTTCACTCAGCTGTAGAAATGAGTTGCGACGTCACAGGTGCCAAGCTGTATTGGCCTTTGCCTTTCCCTTGGATAACATTGGTTGCGTGGAGAGGGGAGGTTGGTATGCATGGGCAACTGATGGTCTTCCATAAACAACCTTGCCCAGACTTGTGCCTGGGAAGGTAACTTCCTAGGTGCAATCCCATGGTCAGTCATGACCGAAGGAGATATCAGCATATTGTAGTAACATATCGAAATACAGTTGTTTTGCTAGCAATTAAAAAGCAACTAGATGATAGCTTTTTCGAACAAAGAAGTAAACAGAAATCTAGCAGACAGTTGCTCACAATCCTCTGCTAGTTTGTCGGTGCGGTAGGCAAAAGTTTTCCTTCATGTTCTGTGGAGATTTATTTGCGGGCAAGAGCGACGACGTTCTCGGGAAGATTCAATGTCGGCAAGATTCAATAGATTGGTCTATTCCAGGAAACTTTCAGGCCACCACCCATGTATAACTTCCTGAAATTTCTAGTCTAGCAGTGCTATCGGTGAGCATTGTCTGTTCGCGATAAATCCTAATCATAGAAGTGTGATCTGCCGAGAAGCACACAAACTGACGAAACTGTTCTGCACGCACTCGTCCAGTGACAGAGACTTGTAGGATTATGTCGAACATCTGTTGTTGCGTGTTGGATCAATCTTACTATCAGCTGAGTCCATTGTGAAGAATGTCGTACCACCTTCCTTCAACCGGGAAGGACACGGGGTTTTTATCAGTCTGGTGAACGAAAGAGGTTATGTGGTGGACCGGATGAAAGGGCTGAAGATAGAAAACTTCTGCTTTGGCCAAGCTCTCATCTTTTTGAAGCTTTTCTTGAAAAGCGAAGTGAGGGTTGAGAGGAAGAGCTACCTTCCAGCAAATCTGTTGAACGGTGGGTAAGAGTGGTAAGAACGGTCCAAGTGAACAGCCCGCTCTGAGAATACACCTGTAAATTGAGAGAGAAGATGAAGAGAGGATACTTACCAAACTGGTGGTTGAGTTGAGTAGCATTAACATTAACGCCATTAATAACAACAATGCCGTGGCTAGCAAACCAGTAGTTAACTGTTTCGCAAACATATTTCGAATGCAGGGATTAATTTCGCTACCACCGCAAGATTTGAAAAATGCCAATATTTCCTAACAAGTGTTGGAAAAAACAGTATTCTTTAGCGTCCCGCACAAAAAGTATATAAGTGTATTGGAGTGGAAGTAAGAAACGAAATAGAAAAGCGTCTTAGACAAATCTGGGGTCACCAAAATATTGTCGCTCGAGGGAATTATTTGATACGAATGGGGTGAGATTTCCAACTAGCGAAGAAAAGAGGAGGCATTATGTAACACTCCTAATGAGTGAAAAACTCATTTTCGACTGGAGAATAGTATAAATAAAGGTGGTCTATCTGCCATCAGAAAGAGATATCTGCTAGGTAGTAGCGGCCGTTTTGCTTGATATCGAAAACAATATATATATTGTAAGTCCACAGGTTGCAAAAGAAAAGTTAATCTGGTCAAAGGATGACGGTCCATTTGTGGTCAGCATCCGCTGAGTTGAGGACTGGGCATGTACTGGCTAATGATGCGCTGGCTTGCACTAAGGCTGCAACATCTCTAGCGTTTCTTTGACGGTGAACAGTTAAGGTCACCATTTGTGAAACTTGCTTTTCGGTAGCTCATCACTTTGACAAAGATGCAGACCAATGTAGAGCACCTGGCAACTTGGGTGCACTCATAATCCTCTGCTTGTAGGGCAATATGGTCGGTGGACGTTCTGCAAGGGCTTAGTGGCGAGCAAAAGAGGCGACATTCTCGGAAAAATCCTAGGTGTCATTGGAAATCAATTGGCTGGTCTTTTCCGGAGAACATTCGGGCCAGGGCCCATGAATAACTTCTAAAAATGTCTGGCTTAGGATTGCTACAGGAGAGAACATTGCCGGTTTGAGATAAATACTGCAGACATGGTATTGCTGTAAGCCACGCTTGTACGAAATAAGCTTAGAACGACAAAACAAGCCTGCACACACTTATACTGTGTTCGAGCATTGTTGATTTGTGGAGTTATATTGAACACCTGCTGTCACATGTAGAACGGATCCGATTATCAGCCAACTCCATCGTGAAGATCACCTTCCTTTGATCCACCGCCTTCTTTTGATCAGGAAAGGCCAACAGTTTTTCTCTGGTAACTATGGTGAAAGTGGTTGTGTGGTGGAAGTGACTGAAAGAGCTGAAAACAGGCACTTTCCACTTTGCTCAAGCGCCCATCAACTTTTTCAGGCTCCACTTGGAAAAGAAAATGTGATTTAAGAGGCCGTACTGTCTCCCTTTAAATTTGTTGAAAGCTATGTGAATGTAGCGCGAATGGCCCGAGGAAATCGACCCACATGAAGCATATACTTGTAGGCTGAAATTTAGGAAGGGCAGAGGAGCACTCACCATGACACCCCTGGTGAGTAGGATGAGTCGGGAACTGTGGGATTCTTTAGTCGCTCCTGGGTGACACACCACTAATATGGAATTTTATTGTTTACAATTTTATTGTATTATTGTTTACACGTTTTTTTTAAAGTAAACCCACACTATTCTTTATTTTGTGTGTGGCCCTTGTGACCAACAAAGAACGAATAATTTATAACATGTTTTTATTATTTCTTACATGTGAAAACACATTTAGAGAAAATGATCCAGGATCTTTGAATGATTGGATTGGAAACATTCCGTGTATAGTTCAATGTAAAAATACTGATCATCTTCTGAAGATCCATAAAGTAGTTGGTGTAGAACTTTTTCCTCCAGTTTGAACAAGATAGCAATGAATTTATTTTCTTAATTCTAAATCGCCTGTTGTACATGTTGAATATTAACATGATGCCATCCTAAGTGCTAAGTGCTAATTCGATTAATGTTCAAACAATTTTAGCAGCAAATATTCATTTAATCAATAGGTTAAAACGTTTCTAGCAGAGGCTGAAGGGTTGTTCATATGTATTATTAAATTTATTTCATATCAAAACATGTTAAAGAATGTGAAAGATATTTTCAGAAAATACGAGTAACGTCGAAAAGGTAAGTTTGCAGTTGAAGCTTGTAACAATCGATGAAATAAGGGTTAAGTAAAAGTTAATTGTTTATAATTATAGTTACGCGAAAGTGACGCGTTAAGTGTAACAATATATGCTATATATATATATATATATATATATATATATATATATATATATATATATATATATGTATATATATTTATATGCCTGTATATATAACTCTCTTAGTTATAAATTATATTGGTGTTTAGGAAAGAGAAATATATTTCTCTAGCATCTGAACCGCTAATAAAACCGAAATTATATTAGCGAACATTGTATTCCGACCTGCAGCGCCTACAAAAGAAAAAGTACATATGAACATTAACTCAATTCTGATTTTTTTTCTTTAAGGCAGTAACATCTTAGCCCGTCCGTAACGCTTCCGGGATTAGTTGAAGGGGAGGGGATATAGGGGGAGGGACAGCGGAGTAAAATGTTTAATTTTTTTAACCAAGTTTTTCCCTCTATTATTTAGTCCATCTGTAACGCTTTCACGTGATTAGTTGAAGGGAAAGGCGAAGAGCGAAAGAAAAAGGAGAGGCAAAAATGGTAAGTCGAGGAGTGAGAGAGAAAGAGGAAGAGTGCTGTGTATTAAGTCTATAAAATTGTGCATAAAGTATATAAAGTGAATATATAAAGTGCATTAAGTAATCAACGTATTCCGATTCCCTTCACTTTTCAAATGATTAGCAGATGAGCGATTATCTTTTGATACAGATACAACACAAGCTACGCTTTCAGGTATTTTGGATAAAGTTTTCAGGAACAACCCAACACGTTTACTATTAATTTCGTGAAATATTCACGGGTCCCACTAGTATCTAATAAAATCTGAATACTTGGTCACTAGATGTTGTTTGTCTATATTTCACTTTTTTTTTTCTTCGAAAGCCTTTGTTGTTTGCTTATGCTAATGAGATGTAGCATCAGTAAAAATTAAAAATCAAGCATTTAAAAATGTACATCCATTGAATAGGTTATAGGTTGGTGGAGGGGAAATTATTTTTGATGTCATAAACAAACAACTGCTTTGTAAAACGAACTGAATGATAGATAAACCAAAGCTGATGAGGTTTTATTAATTGTGACTCTTTTCAAACATGACATCGTTGTTTCAACTCAGTTCCAGATCAAAATTCTCGCAAAAACAAGAAAACAAATCAAAATCAAGACATGATTAAAATTTTATGAACCCAATAACGTAAAGCTATTATACGTGGGGGAGACGCAGGAATTAAGGATATAAGTATGACATAGAGAATGAACTTCCATAACAAAATAGTTTCATGTGAATAGAGTTAGAATCAGTCATTTCTACATAAATGAATAAATATTCAAATTTTAACCATGGAACAGTCCAGATAACTGTGAATCAGACTTGAAAGGTGGTCTCTCAAATTGCCTGAAACTTTTCCTGAGTGACGTGGTCTTTGAACTTAGTCAATCCTGAGAAATTCAGCTCCTAGTTGTGTCTGGTATTGATTTTATGGACATTCAAATTAAAAGGCTGAACAACAATTTCAGGTAATTAAATCAATAACATTCTGATAGTAGACATAAATGTGTATTACAATACCAAAATTCAGACTGAAAATATTTAGATCTGGCATTATTAATCATTGAATAGTGGCCTAAAACAAATCTGCCATGTTTGACATCCGAAGATTTAAAGTGGGGCAATTTTCCATACATTACACTTTAATTCACCTTATTTCCGCATTAGCCAAACTAATAATTGCCTTAGTTGTGCCTAACAATAAGTAAAGGGCTGCTTACCACTACATTCCAGAAGATTCATATATTGATCATTCCTCTCACACTTGGCTTTGTCATAACATCCACGTTTTTCTCTAAAATATCTAGGAAGAGATAAAAAAAATATTGTTGAATCGATATAATACGCAGTAAAACATGTAAGTTGACACTATTCACAATGTTTTCCTCGTGCTCCTGTGAATAAACCTTTGCCTATCCTGTAAATTATTAATACAAGTGATACACAGAAAATATTTCCCTGGCATCTGAACATCCATGTATCATACACATCCCCAATTTTATTCAACCACCAGAGTAATTTGGACTTATGAATGGAAAGCTTTATACTTCTCAGAACATATGAAACAAGGGCTGACTAAAAGTCTGAAAACAAATGCTTTGGACAGGTAAAGGGTTAAAAGAATCTATATTTTTACTCGTCAATAAATATAAGCCAACAAATGAGTAGCGCTATTTACTAGGATATGGTCCAAGTGAATTCAAGTTACTCCGAGTACTTAACTGCAACGTATTTTACATCAACCCCTGTAGGAAAACAGCAAATTCAAGCTTGATGCTATTCCAATTTAGAAACAATTAATAGACATAATTAAATATCGTAAGGTATTTTGTTGAACATTTCTCTGATTCTTAAATTAATCACCATGATGATTATAATAATAATCCTTTCTACTAAAGGCACAGGGCCTGAATTCTTTTTCTTTGGTAGTGGAATGGTTAAATTGATTACGTCGATCCCAGTACTCAACTGCTACTTAACTTATCGACCCCGAGAGGATGAAAGGCAAAGTTGACCTCGGCGGAATTTGAACTCGGAACGTAAAGACGGACGAAATGCTGCTAAGCATTTTCTCCGCCGTGCTAACGATTTCTGCCAGTTCATCGCCTTAAAAAATTATTATTATCAAACACTATTATTATTATTATTATAGCATTTGAAAACAGAGCCGGAAGAAATAATGCTAAGCATTTTGTCTGGAGCGCTAAAGATTCTGCAGCCTCGCCAACTTAATGGTTTCAAATTTTGGCACATGACCAGCAATTTTCGGTGGAGGGACATAATCGGGTATACCAACCCCAGTACTTAACTAGTACTTATTTTCTCGACTCTGGAAGGATGAAAACAAAGTCGACCTCAGCAAAATTTGAACTTTTCCGACTTGGTAACCATTCTGCCAGCTCGAGTAATAGTAGTAAAAGTAGGATTTGAATTCAGAATGTAAAGAGTTGAAAGAAATACTGCAAAGCATTTTCCCGGCGCGCTAAGGATTCAGCCAATATGCCACTGCTTTCTTTTTATGATAATGGTTTTTGATTTAGACGCAAAGCCTGTAGTTTTGAGAGGAGGGGTTAGTTAAAACAATCAACCCAAGAACTTAACTGTTACTTCATTTTATCGACCCCGGGGGTACGAAAGGTAATGTTTACTTCGGCGGAATTTGAAGTGGGAAGATAAAGATCCAGAACAATTACCGCAAGAACAATTTTTTCGACGCTCAATCGATTCTGTCACTCTACGGCTCTTTGCTAAAATAATGCTTTCTTTATTAACCACAAGGATTGACAAGATGATGCGGCAGGGGATTACATAAAAAAGTGTAAACAAGAGAATTAACAAAAAATATACCAAAAAATTCAAAAAGCAATTCCCTTCATCAGGATGAAAAATTGATAAACCGATTCCTTATAGGATTCTCCACTAAAATTGGCTACACCCCATTTTCAACTATAACTTTTACCAATTTTGACGTATTTTGTTCAAACTTGATGCCAACGTTACTTAGGACTCATGAGATCTTTGAATGCTTTAAGTTCTCCAGAAAAAAAATCGATGAGTGGAAAAATCGATAAACCGATTCCTTATGGGATTTCCCAATCAAATTGTCAGCAACCCATTTTTCAGCCAAACGTTTACGAATTTCAATGGATTTCGCTCAAATTTGACGTCGGTGTAATTTAGTTTGGTTTGAAGCAAATCGCTTGATTAGCTTAATAGTCGTAACTTAATCCCGGGCAACGCCGGGCTATACTGCTAGTAATAGATATTTTATTGGTTGAACGATATTTCGACAGTAAGTCTGTCTTTGTCAAGTTCAAAATAAGAGGTGATAAATATTCAGAATTATAGAAATTTAAATTTAAAGTGTGAACAAGAGCAACCAGCGTCCACACAGGCAAAAAAAAATTATCTCCACCACCGCTCTGATCATCAACATCATGTTATTCAGTCAAATTCGAAATCCCAATTTTTGAGGATTTGTACTGACATAGGAGATTACTGGAAACATGCAAATGCTTTTGCACATAATTATGTCAAACGTAGTTACAGTGAATCACAATTAAAGGGAATAGCAAATAAAATAGCTAAGATTAGCAAAGATAGTCAAACCTTCACGCATAATTTTAGGAAACGCAATACAATAGATGACAGAATTCCTTTAGTGATTAACTGGCACCGACATTTCGCTGGCATTTCAAAAGTGTTGCAGGAAAGTTACCAGCATGTGGCGAAAAAATATCCTCTTTGCAAACAGATATTTCCTCAGCCGCCTATTGTAGCCTTTAGACGGAATAAGAACATAAGAGAATTATTGACCTCTATTTCTGACTGCAAGAAAACGAACATTGGTGTATCTGCACGCTGTACCTTGAAAACCAGCCGCAAGAGAGGTAAGCCCTGTTCACTGAGTCAAGTGAATACCATCAGGAATCATAACAGAAATGTTATGATTTATACAGACATGTAGAGATTCCCATTTGGTGTACGCGGCAGAATGCACGAAATACAACTTGATTTATGTTGGTTGTACAACAGAACAATTAAACAGATTTGATGGGCACAGATTCGACGTCAGGAACAATAACAGTAGTTCGACAGAACTTGCTGGACATTTCGTTTCAAACGACTACAGTTTTGAAAAAGACTTGAAAGTGCATATTCTCAGAAAATATTCTGAATCTGCTTCATTTTCACTTCTCGGAATGCATGAGGAGAAATATGTTTGCGGGTTATTAACATCACGCCCTGCAGGAATGAATAAACTGACAGGAGAATATCATCAAATTTATACAAAACTGTTTGATTAAATATTCTTCTTTTTTCTTTCCTCTTTTTTCTATCTTTTTTCTGTCTTTTTCTTTTCGCCTATTATAAAATTGGAATTTAAAAACTGATGATGTCATTCCATCAACGTGTGGATTTTATCGACCCAGAAAGGATGAAAGGTGAAGTCAACCTCCACGGAATTTGAACTCAGAACATAAAGACGAGTGAAATGCCGCTAAGCATTTTCCCGACGTCTTAACGATTCTGCCAGCTCACCGCCTTAAGGGCACTTAAATAACAGTAGTAATATCTATTATCAAAGGTAAATTGCGTTTGAAATTTGCGGGATGATGTACAGATTCTTACTATATACTTTACATTATCTTGTTCGATACTTCAGATGATTTGGTTCAAATACTAACAATGAAAGTTTCCTGTCCTTCATTCTCTTACACAAACTTCGAAACTAGAAAGAATAAAACACAAATCTATTCCCTGAATATAACAGTTTAGCCCTTGGTCAAGACATTTCACTCTTAAGTAATCAATTGCGTAACTGATTACCTTTCATTGAGCTACAAATATAAATTAAGGACGTATGCACAATATAAAGGTAAAGACTTCCAGTAGTTCTACAAAACCACATTAGTTCATATGATCCATACTCCATAAATATTAAGATATAACGTATTATATTAAAAGTAGCATAGAAAAAACTAGACATCATGCCAATCCTTTTCTGAATGTTGCTTTTCTAAGTTATATAAGTTATATTGAACGTCTTTTGGAAGATATGGTTGAAGGATACGTTTCTATATTTACCCGCATTGCTCTTCCCTTGTGCTGTTTAGTGGCTCTTTTAATATAGCTATACACTCAGCTTCTACATTACCATTGCAACTGGAACCTGCAACAGAAAAAAATATTACATGTATTGAACAATACAAATAACAAGATTATTTTAACATTTTTCAGCTGTTCAGTTGCTGAATATTTGTCCATAACCAATAATTAACGTTTAAATATGTTAAACCTTACGTGTGTGGGGGGGGGGGGGGGGTGAGCAAGTGCATAGTTTAACTTTGTCATACATATAAAAATTGGGCTGGGAAAAAGTTCATACCGTTTTTTAATTGGCGTTTATATACATGATGTGGTTTCTCACATGACAGAAGCATGTGTGTGTGTGTGCGTGTGTGTACAGAATGGTTACAAAATAGGAACTTGCGTGGTGTTACAGGAAATAATATGTTCAGAAATTATATACAAGTACAAACAGAACAAACGGAAAATACACAGAATGTCGCTAAATCCTCATCAATTATCGTTCAAAGAATCATAACAATTTCAACACGTGAAATGGTTATGATTCTCTGGACTATGACGATTTAGTGACATTCTATGAGTGTATTTTCCGTTTAGTCCATTTGTTTGTAATTCTAAATAATTCTTAGGAAGTTAAAAGTTATAGCTGGTCATAGGGGGACCATTCGTTTTGCACGTATAATGCTCTTAGCAGTATCGGCGGCTCTTCACACACACACACACACACACACACACACACACACACACACACACACACACACACACACACACACACACATGCACACACACACACACACACACACACACACACACACAAACACACACACAAGGATGAAAGGAAATGTCAACCAAGGCAGAATTTGAACTTAGAACATTCAAGATGAATGAAATGCAGCTAAGCATTTTGCCTGGCATGATAACAATTCTACCAACTTGTCTCCTTGTACTTCCTGTCAGTATTGGTTTCAAATTTTGGCACAAAACCAGCAATTTCAGGGAAGGGATAAATCGATTACATCGACCCCCAGTGCTCAACTGGTACTTATTTTATTGATCCTGAAAGAGTAAAAGGCAAGGTCAACCTCGGCAGTATTTAAACTCAGAATGTAAAGACGGACAAAATACCACTAAGCATTTTGCCCAGCATGTTAAGGATTCTGCCAGCTTGCTGCCTTCTACTTTCTGATAATATTAGTAACATATTTAGGGCAGTGAGCTGACAGAATCATTAACAAGGTGAGCAAAATGCTTAGTGATATTTTACCCGTTTTTACGTTCTGAATTCAAATCCTCCTGAGGTCAACTTTACCATTTATTTTTTCAGGGTTGATAAAATAAGTACCAGTTGAGCACTGAGGTCAGTGTAATTGACTTAAACCCTCCCTGAAATTGCTAGCTTTGTGCCACAATTTGAAACCGGTATTAGTGATTTATTTGGATCATAATTTTAGGTCTTTCCAAAGATAGGAAAATTAGAATTGAACATTAAATATGTTTACATTTTTTAAACAACATTTTTGTGGAGAAATAATAAAATTAAAATGAAAAAGGAAATACTTACCACACCCATAATAAGCATAAGCATCATGGATATACTGTGATACAGGACATTTAGCATTCTCCAAACACTTAATGCCAACTGATATTCCACTGTAACATAGTAAAAGCTAGATTTGTTAACCAAAAGTAAACAATTATTGCAGCTACTGATCGATAAAATATAGTTCTGGTCAGCTTCTAAAATATTTATATAGATAATCACTTTTTACTTAACTGAAATGAGTTGATAGCAAATATGAACATAGAAACAGTTTATTTAGAAAATGAACAGATCACTTTGATTTGGAGACTTCAGTTGTTGGTGGATAGATGTCGGATGTAATCGAACAATAAAGCTACTTGACACAGTTGGTCCTAATACTTATATCAAAGCATTTACCATTGTTAGTAGCAAATTGTAGTAGCACTTTACGAAGTACCACTAACCAGCTTGTGCAATTTTAACAAAATATTTTGCCAGCTGAAAATTCATTCTCTTTTTTAAAAACTATGAATCAGTAACTTTAAACGCTTAAGTAACTGCTGTTCCTAACTATTCTCCACATCCATTGTAATCCAAATGGTTGACCATATATGTAAATGTCTCTTATTCAATATCCATTTAATTTGTATCCCATAACTTTATTGTCTTTCACCTTGAGCAATAATAGTTAAAAATACCAACAGACATTCCATGGTGCCCTCTGGCAGAACAGTTAATGCATTTCTAGCTACTTGGCTATCAGCAGAGCTCTATACCATAAGAGAAACAATCCTGAAACGACTCCAGAAGTTTTGGGTTCTTCATTGTAAATCTGTATCAAACCTGTATCAAATGAAGTAGGATAGGTATTGGAATAATCAGAGTACAATGACAAATTCAATAGAGAACGAGCAGATGATGAACTTTGTAATCAGGGTAGACATAGACGAATAAGTATATAATAGCATGATAGTTATGTATAGATGTGTGCGTGTGTGTGTGTGTGTGTGTGTGTCTGTGTGTGTGTCTGTGTGTGTGTGTGTGTGTGTGTGTGTGTGTGTGTGTGTGTGTGTAGTTAAGAAGCTTGCTTTGCAACTACTAGTTTTCAGGGTCAGTCACACTGTGCAGTATCTTGGATAAGTGTCTTCTACTACTATAGTCCCAATCAATCCAATGCCTTGTGACAGAAACTGTGTGCAAGCCCATTATATAAATATATATATATATATATATATATATATATATATATATATATATATATATATATATATATATATATATATAAGCAAAGTATCGGACACAGGATGTGTCATTAACCAGCTGGAGGAGACGTCCTCCGGAATCAAAATGGTAGTAACATAATTACATACGGAACAGCCAAGTTGAAGTGGCAGCAAACATTATATATATATATATATATATATATATATATATATATATATATATATATATGCACATGTGCACATACATAAGTGTGTGTGTATGTGTGTAGTACACTAAAATCAAAATATTTAGATATCAGCAAAAAGTGTTATGTCTACAAAAGATGATGTCTTCAACTCCATTCCATAGTTTGTGTATATTTCATTATATTGTTGATATATTTGTGTCAGTAGACCATATCAGCAGATTATATTATAGATTACTAACCAAGATTTTAATATTAATGATATGATGTAGTGTAAACTGCACTTGGTTTTATGTTACAAATTTTGTGTTCTGAAATTATATAAATTGAAACCTCTCATCAAAATTTTGTGTTAATTTATATTCCCAACACCAGTTAACATAATGACAAAGTTATAAGAGTGTTGCAGTTTGCTTGAAGCATTGTAATATTGCAGAAAGTAAAAAGAGAGAAAATAGGAAAGTTTTTGACAATGCAGAAAGTTTTATAAAACCTTTATATTTCAGGTGCAAAAGCCCATCTTCAGGAAAAAACAGTCTGGGAAATGTCCAATTATGCAAACTCCGTTAACCCATTCAAATCCCCATGTGTTGTGTAGCAGCAGTAGTAGTGGAGCATCAGTTACACTTATGTTTGGAGAGTGGCTGCTGTCGCTAAATAACGTTAAGGGAATTGAATGGATTAACAGAAACTGCATAACTGGATATTTCCTAGACTGTTTTTTTCTGAAGATGGGCCTTTGTGCATGAAATATAAAGGTTTTATAAAACCTTTATATTTCAGAAGCTTTCTATATTCTCTCTTTTTTTATTTTCAATGACAAAATCATTTTACAAAATTCTTCATTATTTAAAAAAAAATTCCAAACAAAGGTTATGTATTTCAACAGAAATAAGGTAACAAAAGAGTTAAACATCTCTGCTATCTACATCTGCTGCTCATCAGTTTAACAGACTACAGTATCTAACATATAACTCACAACAAACCATGCAAAAGTTGCAACTCCCCTAGGAATTCCTTGTTTGTTCAAATTGTGCCATTTCTGGACCTTCATTAAATATATGGCAGATTTACCAAAATAACTAAATTCAAATGCCTCACTCAACTCTACTAACTTTGTTTCATTTTGATATTGTTTCCTACTTAATCAGGACCTGGAGGACATGCTTTGAAACATCTCTTAATCCAAAGCTATCATTTTTACCTTGTCTTTGTTTTCAATGTTACTACTATCACAAATTTCTCTATTTTTCCTTTAGTCTTGTTTGACCTCAGTTTCTATTTTTTAACCTAGCAATACCACTCAACTACCACTAAATTAATTAACTTTTGTGTTAATTAAGCTATTAAAATTGTACACTTTATTTGAGCATGTAATGGAATCTCTCTCTCTCTCTCTCTCTCTCTCTCTCTCTCTCTCTCTCTCTCTCTCTCTCTCTTAAAATTTTCCCTACTGCTACTAACATTTGAAAGTCTAAGTTTTACATTAACCTTACTAAACTCACCTCTAAATTTCCTGATTATCCAGTACAAGCAGATTTGAAGGAGCTATAGATGCTGATCTCCCTTTTATTGAAGTTAAACTTAAAGAAATGATTGAAAACAACACACAATTTCACTTTTGTGGTATGCTTTGAATAAAATTTAGCTGGTGTTCTGAGTATTTAAAGCAAATGCCATTAAAGGTTGCTATTGCAGCTGCACTATCTGAGCAAACTGGAATTGTGCAGCAATGAGGATTTTATTCTCATAAATGTTTACCTATATTAGCAAGTTTCATGTGAAATACCTTATAAAATCAACAAAAATTAAAATACATACCGGCAATTTAATTTTCTGCTGTCTCTGTCGGATACCGTTATCATGCACCTACTCTCTGTGTTGCAATAAGTGTCTGCATTTATAGCAAAAAGAATATAGAAATAACATATTTGTTAACATGAAACAAATAAGACTGTACAAGCAATAACAAGACTTTTAAAGGCAGGAATCATAAAAATATGACATCTCTACATTCATCAGTTGTATGTGAAATGGAATAATTTTAACAACACAGCAGGAAAACAGTATAAAAATTGCAGCAGTAACAACACCACTTAAATCTACAGTGGGAACAATTTCTTATAGATCAGAATTTCTTTCTGGTTTAAAATGTGCAACTCTTAGAAAACAAGGTAAACTGCAGGCAAGTCAAAACTATAAGGTAGTTTTGATTGTCAAGTGATGTTAGTTCATTTTCCTTGCAGTGCACACTAGTATACACTAGAAAAAAAAACATGAATATTACATTAGATATCCTACTGTTATATTTGAAATTTATCCTAAAAGTATAGGGACTTTAGACTGAATTCAAAAGTATATGGTCTTTGTATTGAGTATAAAATAAAGCTAATATTTTATTTAATATATTTATTATGGTCCCAGTTAAATTCATTGCCATAATGAGTGTCTTTCCTCGAACAGGTCCATAAATAAGGACAAATAGTATACTGGGTAGAATATTTATTGTCTTCTATATGGAAATTGGTTTTATATCTAGTGATAAAAAATTATAGTTTGTCTGCCAGCTTTGATAGGAAACATTGTAGAATGAATAAAAGATGCCTTCACCAGCTAGTGAGAATATTTTTCAGTTCCAACTTCATCATTATAAGAAAATTGATTACCATAAGAACCCATGTAATTTGCACACCTGTGTAATTTACGCAGGTGATTTTCAGGATAAAAGTTGTTAAAAAAAAAGCTTCAACTCGTGTAAAATTCGCACCCAAAAGTTTTCAGAATTGCTGACATGGCCAGGGGGAAAAGGTTTTCCATTTAGTTGTATTTAGCATAATTTCACTTACTTATGATAAGATTTTATAAAATTTTCATTAAATAAAAATAATTTCTGTTTAACAGGTATCATACTGAAAACTATTGAATTACGAAGTGTTTGAGTTGTTTATGATAAACTTTGTTTTACATTTCTTGCCTACAAGAGATTAAGTCCAATCTTTAGCATACTTCTGTATGTCTTCTCAAATCAGGATCAGGAGAAAAGTTGTCGATAATTCTTATCAACAAAAACAAGGTTGATAAATACTCACAAGTGTTGCAAAATAAGTTTAATTACCAATAAACATCAGCTTGGATGACACTTTACTCAACTGACAGAGGAAGGTAACCAATCAAACTGATTATGTAAACAGAATTCTGATTGGTTGAAAGTGTCTTCTTGTCTCAAGCTCTGATTTTCTGCCTATTCTTGTCGGAACCTTTCATACGGAGTATCGAAATTTTAATCCCTTTCACACTTATAAAATGTCAAGCAAACTTTAAAAATTGTTATTACTGTTTTAGCCGGGAGACCAAACTGATAGTTTGGTAACCCGCTAAAATAAACATTAAAAATCGAAAGGAGAAAATAAACAGTTTTGCAAGTTTAACTCAGTGTTTATAGAACAAGAGAGGTGCAAAATTTAAGAAGCGATTTATTAGAATATACATGTCTGTGAGGAGACATAAACAAGAATAGCAAAAATCTACTATACCAAAAGAACTGATAATACATACATTACAAGTATTCTATGAAGAGAACATAAGACTGGTGCATAATTCAACATGATTGTGAAACGACATTAAACATCGTATAAGGTAAAATGAAGGTTTCTGTAGGAACACTAAGTCATATTCACTTAGTGAGTTTACATGCGCAAGGATGAATTATGATATTGTCATTGGCGTTAGATGCAGTAAGAGCTGTAGAGACGATATCGGTAGTGATGAATTTCAAAGTCCTAACACGCAGAAAGCGAACAATAGCTTCCTGGAGGCAAACGCAAGATAGACTTCTTAAGCAGAGAAAAACTGATTTATTTAAGGAAACTGCTGGGCTCCATTGCGATAGGTAGAAACTCCGAGCAATGTAAAATATGGCCCGGACCGTGATTACCAGCATGAACGTCAAACTTCAAAAAGTAGTTAACTATTTAATGGTTTTAGTAAATTTATACAGAAAAAGTAAGCATTATACCGTTCGGCATAAATAAAAGTCAACTTCATTATATTTTTTTCTGTGAAAACCTATTCTGACATTAAATTAATCAACTTCCCGTATGAATGTTTATATTTGTACGTCATTTTTCAACAAATAAATTTCTAAAACTTTCTGGAAACGATCTATTCATGTAATTTACGCACCCGCGAAAAAAAGTACGTAAATTACATGGGTTTTTACGGCATTTCATCAATCACTCTTTTTTCCAGCTGACTATTTCTCTAAAATTTCTGTTCTGATCATATTGATTGAACAGTCTCCATTCACCAACAGAATATTCATAAATTTTGCCGTAATTTTTAATATCATTGTAGAAGACCTTGTTTTGAGGACGACTTAAATAAGGTGAACTTGTGTCAACTCAGGAAAGAAACTTGTTCAACTTTAACTCACTAACAGCTGAGACAAACCAGAGAATACAAAATATTTTTAATATAGTAAATCTACAATTGTAGTAAATGATGGAATTAATCCATTTTTTTATAAATTTGGATGGTTTTCACTCCTCAACAGAGTTTTCTAAAACGAGCATTTTTAACAGACTGGACTCAACATTTGGACCATTTTAAGTTGCACTTGAAATGTGATTTTAAGTTTAGAGTTTAGAGACTTGAGATTTCATCGAGAATTTATGTCTAAAATAGACTACGTATTATTTTATACTTCCCTCTTTCTTTATGTTTTCTATTATTCATGACTTCTGTATCAAATGAACTGTTAAATTTTTACAAATGCTACACAAGCTCAATATAACTAACGCTATATGATTATAATGATGTTCCATGAACATTACTATAAAATGAGCTTTCTAAACAGAATGAAAAATGAGATTTGAGCTAGAAGCTCATGGGAATAAGACATAAGTTAAACAATTATCAAATAAAATTACTGAACATAATTTAAATGCTTAGATGTTTACCGCATTTTGAAGACTTATATTCTTTTTCCATGTCATCTGGCATCTTGCAATTCTCACTGTCTAAATTTGATTTATATGAGTTCAATGATCTAAAAAAAAGTACATTGCAATTAAAGTAAAAGTTTAACATTTTCTCTTCCAAAAACGAATTAGAAGAAACAAAGGTCCTGACGGTATTTATTGTCATCCACTAAATCCTTTGAGGATCAGCTTTGTTTTCATTTGTGTGCAACTGACACGTACAAACATGTAGTAGGTTTGATTCATACAACTGTACTTTTTCCCAATATATCTGAGCCTATTCGAGAAGTCAATATTTTGTTTACTGTGAAGCTCATCAGTTGCACTAGTAATGGCATTTATATACGTTTTTTTTTTCCTTTTAAGGAGCACATTCATAAGCTTAACTTACTTCAATAAAATGAAATGTTTACAATTGTAAGCATATAGAAATAATTTGAAAAATGTTTCCCACAATACTTAATTACCTTCACTTAGCTAGAAGCACTACTTAGAAATACTTCTTACTAAGTTAAGATTCTCTGATGAGAATGGACCCTTCTATGGCTGATAACAGTTATTATTCTTCACTTTTGATATATTAATATTCTATTTGTGTTCATGTCAATAATAAATAACAGTTATTTTTCCAAACATCTAGCATAGTACATAATGCATTGAGAAGCTACATTTCATTATATAAAATAGAATATCTATTCATATTGTATTGGCACCTAATTCACTAACATGTTTTCTATGCTTTATAATATTACATTAAAAATATCAATATACTTACTTGCACTTATTTTCATCTGACATGCCATTCAAATTTGGTTTTGAAATATTATAACAAGGATGTTCTGAAATTGGTATAAATTAAGGATTTACACATTAGAAATTCATCTTAACTTTAACACTTTCCCAGCAACATATAAACTTTGAAAAAGCAACATACTTTCAGTAAAAAATATTTTTCAGCACTGGCCTGGAGTTAACAACAGCAGCAGCAGCAGCAGCAGCAGCAGCAGCAATATTTCTATAATGACGTATTAGGTCTAAAGTACCATTCCTAAGTTAGAGACAATATGGTATTGAATGAAATGCTTTTGAAAATAAGTCAATTTAATCAAGTTTGATGAAAACATCTTACAGAAATACAGAGCAGGCACTGAAAATAAACTTGCCCTTACAGGAATGAAACTATATTGGCTTTCACAAATAAATAATAAATACTTCGTAAATTTTCAATTGACTTAGGTTATTAGAAGATTATGAAAGCTTATACAGATTATTCAAAATTAGGTCTATCAAAGGAGAATAAAGTTCTGAAATACATATGCACGCTGATGGAGTTATGCCAAAGCAAAAACAATTTGGTATAAAATTAGTATTACTATTGTTTATCAAAAATGATATTTCCTAATATGAATATCATTCTGCATCTTTTAACTTATATCACAATAATAACTAATTTTATTTACAGGATATAATAGTGATACGAACGTAAACTAAGCAAAATAGTATTCATTAGAAATGAAAACTCTATATCTAACCCCAATAATAATCTCATAATCTGAAAGTCAGGACAATTTTTTTTTAAATTGATTGGAAGATGAATTTATGAAACTTTCATTACTTTGTAACAATGCTTTGAATTCGAAAACCTGATGTAGGCCATGGCGTATGAGGTGATTTGTCCTGAGTTCCGACCAATCAGATTCCAAACGAATACAGAGAATTCTCGGTCAGTCATGACTGCGGGTTAAGAAGAATCACTTCGTTTACGACACCGAATTTACTTGCCTCTCGTCAACATAAAGATAGCCAAACCTCAGTACATAGACACACTCCTGGTATTCAGCTTAATATTTTCAAGTAGTAATCTCTGTACATCTTTTTTGAGGGGAGAAAGCAATTTGATCACATCGACCCTTAGTACTTACTTTATCGACAACCAAAGAATGAAAAAGTCCATCTCGGTAAAATTTGTATTCAGAACATAATGTGTTGGCACTCCGTTGCTTACGACGTCGAGGGTTCCAGTTGATCCGATCAACGGAACAGCCTGCTCGTGAAATTAACGTGCAAGTGGCTGAGCACTCCACAGACACGTGTACCCTTAGCGTAGTTCTCGGGGATATTCAGCGTGACACAGTGTGACAAGGCTGACCCTTTGAATTACAGGCACAACAGAAACAGGAAGTAAGAGTAAGAGAAAGTTGTGGTGAAAGAGTACAGCAGGGTTCGCCATCATCCCCTGCCAGAGCCTCGTGGAGCTTTAGGTGTTTTCGCTCAATAAACACTCCCAATGTCCAGTCTGGAAATCGAAACTGCGATTCTATGACCGCGAGTCCGCTGCCCTAACCACTAGGCCATTGCGCCTCCATTCAGAACATAATATACAGAAGAAATGTCACTAAGCATTTTGTCTGGTGCACAATTAATTTCACCAGCTCGCATTTGACATGAATTTTAAGCATTTCATTTACTTCGGTATACCAAAGTCTAATTTTGTATTTAACAATCTGACAGCTATATTTACTTAAAATCCAACTTTGTTTATTTCTTTTCTTTTTCTTTTTTCTTTCTCAAATTGATCAACAGATAGAGGGTAGCGAACGAATGGGAACGAATCCTTAAACAGTATTTCTTAAACAATACCGCTGTACTTTTCTAAATTTTACTTTAAAAAGATGCTACTCACCACAAGTGTTGTCTTTGTAATCTGTCTCCCATTGAGCTGGCATTTTACATATTTTGTTAGGATAATTTTGCTTCTTCAAAACACATCGATATTCCTCCTCCAGATTCCTGATGATAGGTAGAAATATGACTAAATTTTATATATCTGTGTGTGTGTATATGTGTGTGTGTGTGTGTGTGTGTGTGTGTGTGTGTGTGTGTGTGTGTGTGTGTGTGTGTGTGTGTGTGTGTGTGCGCGCGTGTGAAGACGCGTAGCTTAGTGGTTGGGGTATTCCGCTCATGATCATAGCGTCGTGAATTCAATTCCCGGCAATGCATTGTGTCCTTGAGCAAGACACTTTATTTCACATTGCTTCAGTCCACTCAGCTAGCAAAAATTAGTAGTACCTGTATTTCAAAGGGCCAGCCTTGTCACACTGTATCACGCTGAATCTCCCTCAGAAACACGTTAAGGGTACACGTGTCTGTGGAGTGCTCAGCCACTTGCACGTTAATTTCACGAGCAAGTTGTTCCGTTGCTCGTTTCAGCTGAGACCCTCGTCGTCGTATGTATATATATATATATATATATATATATATATATATATATAACAGGGGCTTCTAGAGATTGCCAGAGCGTCATCTCTGTAGAGACCAAAGAGAACAGAGTAGAAATTCTAAAGGGCGTCAAGAGTAGGGCATCGATGAGGAACTTCGGAGTGGCCAGTCCTTGAGATTAACCCCCTTCATCACTCAGAAAATCTTTGACTCTCTCCGCAGTGTGACTGGGAGCGTTGTCCTGCACAAAGATAGGAGGTTGATCTGACGAGGATCAGAGATGTGGGAGGGCATGCTGTCTAAGAATCTGCTTTTTTAGATTTTAGCATTGACAGTCCCTTGTAGGCAAATAAGTGGACCAGAACCAGCATCAAAAATCACTCCCCATACCATTACACTGCCTCCTCCATATTTCACTGACTTCTTCACACATGCACGAGATAACTTTTCGAGAACTGGCTCTTTGATTCTTCTTGCAGATCAGAGGTTTTTTTACTGATGCCCGAGCAAGCAACCCAGAATCTCGTAACCTCCGAGAAACTGTTTTGCGCGATGCGTTGACATCGGAAGTGGGGCTAAAGTTGCGGGATATCTCAGCAGCACTCTTAAATCTATCCTTCAGTGATATTCTGATCATAATACGATCCTGTCTTGGTGAAGTTTTACGAGGTCTACCAGTTTTGGGTATAGCATCTGTTGATCCTGATGACTTTAAACGAGCTACAATTCGTTGCACAACACTTCTAGGTCTTCCTACAGTAGTTGCTATCACAGAAGTTGACTTGCTCTCTTGGTGAAGGGACACAATCCTTTGTTTTTCATTACAGGACGCCATGTTGAAAGTTGAATGTTCCAATAATGTAAGATCATAAGAAGTAACTGTTAACCCATTAACAGTCTTCTAAACAACAAATACCTCGGTTAGTAGTTCATTTTTTTCTCTGTGACCCTTAACTTTTGGCCATTGCAATTTGGAAGATCGTTTGTTTATTTCCTCATAACTTACGAAATATTTATTCCATTCACTTGAAATTTTCACGAATGGTAGATATTAGATATATCTAAATATGTGTAAAATATCTAGTCTCAACGTGTTGTTAATCTTCTATAATAACTATTTAAATACACTTGTGTTTACTGACCCTTATATTATGGCCGTCAAATGACCCCACGGGTCAGATTACTTCAGCCAGGTCTAACCTTTATTGAACAGCACTGTTTTACTGGCACGCATAATGATATCTATGTCCCTATCGCTAATGTCAATGGAGCCCCTAGCGAAGGAAAGCGCCTTGACCAATATCCCTTACGATGTAGACGAGTGAAAATCGACTATATCAAACTGAGTGAACCTTGCTCTGCTTCACTTCTTGTTGGTATTAAACCAAGCAATCATCTCGTTGGTGCTACGCCATAGGTAGAGATTGGTGGCTCTCTTTATGTTGTTGTTGATGTTCCTCAGTATGTATTCGCTTGCCAGACCGATCTCGGATTTGGCCGGATTGATCAAGTGGTATTTGAGGTTCGGGGCAAAGTTCGGTTTATGGTCTTTGATAATAATAAAGGCGTTACTTTTAGCTAAAATCTCTACTCTATCTGTTATATCTAAGTCGTTGATTTATTGTTTTCTAACAGCCTGTCATAGGTTTGGGTGTCTCTCCTATATAAATTTTATATATGTATACATATAGGGTGTATATGTGTGTGCGTTTGTGTATGTGTGTGCGTGTGTGTATCTTGTTTATCCCCCACTGCCGCTTGACAACCAGTGTTGGTACGTTTACCTCCCCGTATCCTTAATATAAATACATACGTAGAATATAAATACACACGTGTGTGTGTGTGTGTGTGTGTGTGTGTGTGTGTGTGTGTGTGTGTGTGTGTGTGTGTGTGTGTGTGCGTGTGTGCGCGCGTTGAAAGATACAGATAAGGAAATGATTTTATTCACAAACGCAGGATAATGTTAATAATATAGTATGAACAGGAAAAACTATCCATATTTTGCAGAAAAAATCTGTCGGTGACCATGACGCGAGTCTCAGGGCTGGCAGCCGACAGATTTTTCTGCAATATATAGATAGTTTATCTTGTTCATGCTATATTATTAGTATTATCCTGCGTTTGAGAATAAAATTGTTTCCTTATCCGTATCTTTCAATACATCTCAACGCTTCTAAAGCAAGGTTTGTTGACTTTCAACGTAAGTTGAATTTAATATATATGTGTGTGTATATCAACATATATACATACGTAGTATATATATGTGTATATATATATATATACATACATACATACATACATACACACACACACACACACACACACACACATATATATATATATAAGTCAGTAAATGGTGGGACTGTGTTAACCGCACGTGGAGAAATATTAGGAAAATAAGAAATAATAATAAGGTAGAATGCTAAACTGAAAGCATATTTTAATATAGATGTGTATAAGGAGGATTAAAAAGGATTTCTCACCGGCTTTCATTGCATGGCAAATTTTCAAGAATGAAAATGTCTTTTACAAAAAAATAAAAAATAAGAAATAAGAAAAATAAATATACCAATACATTATATTGTCTTTGAGCTTTTAAAGTTCAATGGTAATCCATGTAGTTAATTGTTAGAAAGATTAGGATGCATGGAATTAAGAATTGTGTTGTGTTTAAAAAAAGGGGGCTGAAAGTTTATGTGTTAAGCAGGAAGTGTGGTGTCAAAACAGGAACACACTTCTTGTTTATATCATCATCATCATCATCATCGTTTAACGTCCGCTTTCCATGCTAGCATGGGTTGGACGATTTGACTGAGGACTGGTGAAACCGGATGGCAACACCAGGCTCCAGTCTGATTTGGCAGAGTTTCTACAGCTGGATGCCCTTCCTAACGCCAACCACTCAGAGAAATATATATATATATATATATATATATATATATATATATATATATATATATATAATATATAGTCGAGAAAATCGACACCAGGACTTATTCTTTGGATGCCTAGTACTTATTCTATCGGTCTCTTTTGCCGAACCGCTAAGTTATGGGGACCTAAACACACTACCATCGGTTGTTAAGCGCTGTTGGGGACACACAGACACACAAACATACACACACACACACACATATATATATATATATATATATATATATATATACATATATACATACATATATACAACGGGCTTGTTTCAGTTTCCGTCTACCAAATCCACTCACAAGGCTTTGGACGGCCCGAGGCTATAGTAGAAGACGCTTGCCCAAGGTGCCACGCAGTGGGAATGAACCCGGAACCATGTGGTTGGCAAGCAAGCTACTTACCACACAGCCACTCCTGCGCATGATATGATATGATATGATATGATATGATATGATATGATATGATATGATATGATATGATATGATATGATATGATATGATATGATATGATATGATATGATATGATATGATATGATATGATATGATATGATATGATATGATATGATATGATATGATATGATATGATATGATATGATATGATATGATATGATATGATATGATATGATATGATATGATATGATATGATATGATATGATATGATATGATATGATATGATATGATATGATATGATATGATATGATATGATATGATATGATATGATATGATATGATATGATATGATATGATATGATATGATATGATATGATATGATATGATATGATATGATATGATATGATATGATATGATATGATATGATATGATATGATATGATATGATATGATATGATATGATATGATATGGGTAAGAACCTCATAACGCGCATTTAAAAGCCCTATACTGTAAACTATTATCGGTACCGCATACCATCCTACAGTAGAATATTCTTCAAAGCAGGACAAACACGTGGAACTCTGCTATTGTACAGGATTAATATAAGAAAAATAACACACGAAGATGGAAAATAGTAAATCACATTTGTTTCTGCACCAAATACCATCTTTAAGTTGCTGAGTTGATATTTATATATCATTATATAAGATTATTCTTTAGAATAACTATAAATATAAATATTTTTCAGCGACAGCTGCGTATTGGTACCTCTTCAGGTGAAATGCGATCAAACGCTGTTGGATTTCCTTGGGTTTCCTCAGGTTTACTATGTCTATTACCACCAATCAATTCATTAGATTTCCGGCAACATACATTGTTGCAGTGACACAAAAACAAATACAAAAGTAAGATCACAATAATAGTTTCAACAACAATAACAATAAAGTGAAGGCGGCCTTAATGGTACTGATAATAATAAAAATAATAGCAAAACCAAATCTACACAAGCATACCTCACCCTACGTCGTTAATTGGTTCCAGGAGACACCACATAAGTCTAAAAAAGACTTAAGTCGAATTAACTTGTCCCTAGGCTAGGCTAGGCCGAATTTATTTGTCTCTAGGCTAAACCGATAATAACCATTCCCAGTTCTGTACTTTATTTATGAATGCATTTTCAATGATACATGATTAATAAAAACCTATTATCAGCTTACAAATGAATAACTTCTGTTTTTTAATACAGTACACTAAAAAAAAGTAATCTAAATTTACGAAAACAATTTGGCGGTGTTTACCGTACATCGCGGACGCTTTATTTATGAATGTGGTTTGCAATAAGCCATGGTAAAATAAAAACCGTTTTTAAGCTTAAAAAACAAATTCCGTTATTACTTCCACCTCAGCGAAGGCGGAGGCATTGTTTTTCAGTCGTATTTGTTTGTTTATTTGTTTGTCTGTGAACAAGATGTCTCAAGAACTGCTGGATGGATTCGGCTGAAACTTTCAGAGATGTTTGGCCTCGTGACTGGCACGGACTGATTAGATTTGGGGATCGATCCGGTATTGGACAAGGATTCTGGATTTTTTTTTTCCTGTTTTTTTTTACTTAATTATTAAGAGCGGTCGCGTTTATTTTTAGTATTCTCGTTTGTGAGAGCAGTTGAGTTTATTTCAGATATTCTCATTTTAAAAATCATCTCTGGCTAATCGTTGAGAGGACATTGCTGTCTCAGAGTAGCAACTTGTTTGTTTGAATCTCGTCATTTTTGACTACAGTTTGATTGTTGAGGGCTTTCTTTTTGAGACTGTCTGTTGTTAAAATTGTTTTGTTGCTGTTCAAAATTGTTGTTAAGACGACTCGCGCGTGATTGGTGGAGGTTTGCGCTCTCTGAGTGCTCTTGTTGTTAGTAGCAGTAGTAGTAAGCTTTAGATATGGAAGATTGCATACTACTACTTTCGGAATTTTAATCGCGGCAGTTCTTTTTAAAATTTAGTTATAGGGTCGAGGTCGAGTTTGCCTTTCAGCTTATCGAGGTGACTGAAATAATTACCAGTTGAGCACTGGTGTTGATGTAGTCGATTAGACCTTTTCCCACAAATTTCAGACCTTGTGTCTATAGTAGAAAGGATTACTTAGTTATAGGGGAGGAGATAAAACTCATACCATTTTTTAGACTCTACCCCAGACTGATGATATCAATGGAGTTAATATTCGAACTCAATGAATATCAATACGCTGTCTCTGTAACATGAGCAGTGTGTATATTATATTGGAGCGCGTAGCATCTTAGGTAAAGTACATGTTTATGAAAGGGAGGGTAAATAAATGTAGACGGGTAAAAAATACGTATGTATGTATATACAATATACATGCGTACACAGACACATATGCGCAAGAACGCAACTGAGGACAGTAAAATCATACTCTCTCATTCAACAAAACCTAACTACAGAAAGAGGCCAGCTATTCTTTTCTACTCTAGGCACAAAGCCCGAAATTTGTGAGGAGGGGGCAGTCGATTAGATCAACCTCAGTACGCAACTGATACTTAATTTATCGACCCCCGAAAGGATGAAAGAGAAAGTCGACCTCGGCTGAATTTGAACTCGAAACGTAAAGAAAGATGAAATACCGCTAAGCATTTCGCCCGGCATGCTAACGTTTCTTATTTCTTTATTACCCACAAGGGGCTACACAAAGAGGGGACAAACAAGGACAGACAAACGGATTAAGTCGATTATATCGACCCCAGTGCGTAACTGGTACTTAATTTATCGACCCCGAAAGGATGAAAGGCAAAGTCGACCTCGGCGGAATTTGAACTCAGAACGCAGTGGCAGACGAAATACCGTTAAGCATTTATTTCGGCGTGCTAACGTCTCTGCCAGCTCGCTGCCTTAAAGAGGCCAGCTATTGAACTGGAACTAATAGAAAATTAAAAAAGAATAATATAGGCTTATACGCACGCACGCACGTATATAGATTTTATATATGTATACATATAGAGTGTGTGTCAATGTATACTCTTATTTTTATAATCTCAACTTCTTTCGAAAGTAAAATCCCGCCATCTTATGTACGCATATAAAAAAATTTTCAAAATCAACAATTCGTCAAGTTAGATACTTAAATATTATTAATTTACTTACTGACATATACTTTTTATAGTATAAGTTGCTGGTGAACCATTACAGTTAATTACATCCCTCCTGTTACAAGTAGTGTCTAAAAAAAATGACGATAGGTACACTTTAGTATTGATATGTTTAGATTTTATAAATATAGATTAGAAGAAATTTAAATTTACTAATAATTAGAAGACCTGCCTCTGATAACAAACACTCAAATGCCCAATTATCAAGTAATAATACGAAAGTAATTTCTAACCGTCAGATTCACTTCAACATTTAAATTTAATTTATGTCAAAATATTTTCTTAGCCGTGAAACCACGAAGCACAGTTTTGTCAGTGAACAGGTCGCGGTTTCAAAGCGACGAAAATATTTTGACACAAATTAAATTTAAATGTTGAAGTGAATCTGACGATTTTTTTGTGTGTCCTTAAATGGCTTATAAACATCTTCCACGCTGCAATTGTTTTTGTTTCAGCACACGATCTCAGATCAAGTCACTTGCTATGCAAGTACATTTCCGTATGTGTATATATATATATATATATATATATATATATATATATATATATATATATATATATACATCAATTTAAAATTAAGCTATTTATAAAAATATTATTTTGATTTCTGTTTAGAAGTTGAAATCAAAATGAAAAGGTGTCATGCTTTTCTGAGAAATTTAATAATTATAATATTATTTCAACTATACATTGCATTTCTTAAATAATATATTTGAAAGCTTTAAATAAAAAAAAAACCTACTAAGGCAACCATTAGTGTAGTACTCGTCCAACAGTTGATAATGCTCGGTACACTTTTGTTGATATAAACAATTTTTCATCATTTTAAGATACCTGAAAAAGGAAAAGATATTTAAATTACCATACAACAGCTTCATAATATTAGCAGTTTACATCAACAAAAAGCAATAACTGCATGCTTTTATGCATCTCTACCACACGTTGTAGAATCTCTAAGGCCTACATTTTTTTATAATCATATTATCACAGACACCACACACACATATGTATGTGTATATGCATATATATTTACGCAAAAACAGCTGGATGTATCTAAGGCCAAACCTTCGATTTTACTATTGTATGGAATCGGAAGAGATAGTTTTCGAGAATAATATTAGGCACAAAGTATCAACAGTAGTCATGAAAGTGTTCGCTATTTAAAAAAACCCATAATCTATAAATCAACTTTTGGAGTTCTGGAATCGTGAAATGTTAAGAATCGCCGCTCTAAAGGCTCCATTAATCTCTCGTATAAGTTAGTGTCCCGGATATAGGTTACATATACGAGTGACCTAGACATCTCACTCCCGACTTTTACTGTCGTATAAACAAACCGTGAACACTTATTCCAAGCCAGTCTAGCTGCCTTCGGCTGTACCAATGTTCTGTTATTACACATGTCAAAGAAACAGTCTTGTACAACAATCTACTTACGCTTAAGAAATGCAATCAAATTTCTCAACAAATGCAAACTCGGTTACCGTCTTATGAAATTTTGATAGCGACCAAATTTGCATTTCAAACGCTTGAATATCTCGATGATGAGAGAAAATATTTCAGTCATGATCAGTTTTTGATCTGTACTAAGCTTAATAAGATCATCACAGGAGCACTGCTGTCATGTCTGAAACGAAGTTGTTACACGCACTTGAGACAACTTCTAAAAGGACTAACCAACGAGGCGGAATAACCTCTGCGATGTAGCTTTACCTGTGAAAAATAGCAGCCAAATTCTCTCGACTCACACTTTACCGTCTTAAGAAAAGGATGGATGTATTGTACATTGTATTCTTACATACATACATACAAACATACATACATACATACATACATACATACATGCATGCATGCATACACGCGTACGTACGTGTGTGTACGTGTGTGTGTGTGTGTGTGTGTGTGTGTGTGTGTGTGTGTGTGTGTGTGTGTGTGTGAAGATAAGCGAGGAGGTCACGGTAACTGTGCTTTGAAGATGCGTTGGCACGATCAGCACTGGTTTGGACTAAATAACACGAAGAATCTAAAAGGACTCATTTAGGAACACGCTATAAGCACTAGCTGACAGATGTATTTTTCACTACTTTGCTTCTTCTATCACTCTTACAGTTTCTGCTCTTCTAAACTATATGGTCACATATTCTCTTTCATCCAAGTCCATTCGACGCATCCCATTTTTATTCCTGTAATATATCTCATCCTTCACAAACTGCACTAATACTTTGCAGACTCCCCCAGAAATAACAATTTGTAGAATTCTCACCCTCACCTCAACTTCTTCAGGACATCGATCCACAGATATTTTAACTGCACATCATTGATCTCACTACTCCAGAAGAGTTCAGAAAAATCACAGCCCTGAACCGCCATCCTTATCTCAATAATTCAATAATATAGTATGGGTGTGGGTACATATTAAAGTTGGTGAAAAGAATTTTGTACAGTATGCTGGTGTATATATTACTATGTTGTTCTTGTTGTTGGCACTCTGTTGCTTACGACGTCGAGGGTTCCAGTTGATCAGATCAACGGAACAGCCTGCTCGTGAAATTAACGTGCAAGTGGCTGAGCACTCCACAGACACGTGTACCCTTGACGCAGTTCTCGGGGATATTCAGCGTGACACAGTGTGACAAGGCTGACCCTTTGAATTACAGGCACAACAGAAACAGGAAGTAAGAGTGAGAGTAAGTTGTGGTGAAAGTGTACAGCAGGGTTCGCCACCATCCCCTGCCGGAGCCTCGTGGAGCTTTAGGTGTTTTCGCTCAATAAACACTCACAACGCCCGGTCTGGGAATCGAAACTGCGATCCTATGACCGCGAGTCCGCTGTCCTAACCACTGGGCCATTGCGACTCCACTTTATTACTATAAGTGCGCGTATCTCTATGCATCATTATACAGATTTACAATATCACAAGATCTTATTGGATTGTATTGGACTTATGAAGAATAGCAAAGCAGTGGTTGGTGAATTCCAGAGAGAGAGAGAGAGAGAGAGAGAGAGAGAGAGCGGGTGCTACATTTTGGTTTTGGGGAGAAATAGCAAATCTGAAAGCAAAGAAAAAGTCCTTAGAAAATAGTAAGATTAAATTGAGGTTACATAATTAGAATGGCTATGGCTGCAGTCAATTTGGTCTGATGCCTGCATAAATAACAGTAAAAACGCGGTTAAACTAAGTACAACACTTTTTTTAGGAAGTATTGTCGGAGGGTACCAAAAACCTATAATCTCCAAACTGACGAAGTAAATGCCCTGTAGTGCATGCTGTATGTAAAATATATTTGATATGTTTATATTACCAACTACATGGTTCCGGGTTCAGTCCCACTGCGTGGCACTTTGGGCAAGTGTCTTCTACTATAGCCTCGGGCCAACCAAAGCCTTGTGAGTGGATTTGGTAGATGGAAACTGAAAGAAGCCTGTCGTATATATATATATATATATATATATATATATATATATATATATATATATATATGTGTGTGTGTGTGTGTGTGTGTGTGTGTGTGTTTGCGTGTCTGTGTTTGTCCCCCCAACATCGCTTGACAACCGATGCTGGTGTGTTTACGTCCCCGTAACTTAGCGGTTCGGTAAAAGACACCGATAGAATAAGTTCTAGGTTTACAAAGAATAAGCCCTGGGGTCGATTTGCTCGACTAAAGGCGGTGCTGCAGCATGGCCGCAGTCAAATGACTGAAACAAGTAAATGAGTATGAGTATGTGTTTTCGCTGTTGTTATTATTTAGTCCAAGTCAACTTACAGTGCTTTTCTATCTAATGTAGTTTTGTCTATGTGATCTAAATGCTTTTGTTGATGTATCGTTAACTTACAAGAGACTGATAACAATATTTGGCATATATATGTTTTTGTTTTTTTCTTTTGTTCTTTGTTTTTGTTTTGTTCTTTTTCATCTTGTATGCATTTTCCATTTGGTTATTTTAGTTTACACACGAGATTGAAAACACCCAATCGATTTCCATGTTTTGATAATGCTGAACACCTGACGACCTTAGTGCAACATTATCTTTCCTATATTTTTTAATATTTCTTCCCGTGCTTAGGCGGCCTGCAGGCAAAATCGTTTGCACACCGAACAAAATGCTTAGCGGTACTTCGTCCATCTTTACCTTCTGAGTTCAAATTCCGCCGAGGTCAACTTTGCTTTCATCCTTTTGGGGTCAATAAAATAAGTACTAGTTGAGCACTGAGGTCAATGTAATCGACTTACCTTAACCTTACCCCAAACTTGCAGGCTTTGTGCCAAAATTTAAAACCACGTGGTTTACAGAATAGCTGTGATAGCAAACCGTGTGGGCTGATTTATCACTAATTATCATTTTGACCGTGATCCCTTCACTTACGTTATTTTGATAGCTGTTAGCTCAATATCATATTGACTTACCTGCCGTTGTATAGTGGCTGAAATACATGACAATTCAAAGACTTATTTAATATTACCTGCATGAACTGTCTATATACATTCTTCCCAGTATACATCTCTGAAGGTTACTTGTTTTACAGCTTTTAACTGGTTCCGCTATAAAGAGATGAAAAAAATAACATTCCATAATTTGAGAGTATAGCAGATAATTGAATAAAGTGTGGGTTATAAATAATAATATATGGACGCACATCCATATATGTTGCGATTCGCTGTGAAATTATGTCCACTGGGACTTTCCAGCAGCTTTGGAAAGTAATGACGCATGAGTGCGTGTTTTTGTATGTATGTATGTGTGTGCGTGTGTGTGTGTGTTTGTGTGTGTGTGCATGTGTCTGTAAATCAACATTTATATACGTCACCTACTTGCATTTGTATATACGCGCACAGACACACGTCCATATATATATATATATATATATATATATATATATATATATATATATATATATATATATATATATAGCTCAATATCATATTGACTTGCCTGCCGTTGTGTACATGGTTGAAATACATAACAATTCAAAGATTGTATTTAATAGTACCCACAGGAGTTCCTGTGTGGTAAGTAGCTTGCTTACCCACCACATGGTTCCGGGTTCAGTTCCACTGCGTAGCACCTTAGGCAAGTGTCTTCTACTATAGCCTCGGGCCGACCAAAGTCTTGTGAGTGGATTTGGTAGACGGAAACTGAAAGAAGCCCGTCGTATATATGTATATATATATGTGTGTGTGTGTTTGTCCCCCCAACATCGCTTGACAACCGATGCTGGTGTGTTTACATCCCCGTAACAAAGCGATTCGGCAAAAGAGACCGATAGAATAAGTACTAGGTTTACAAAGAATAAGTCCTGGGGTCGGTTTGCTCGACTAAAGGCGGTGCTCCAGCATGGCAACAGTCAAATGACTGAAGCAAGTAAAAGAGTAAAGAGTGTGTGTGTATATATATATATATATATATATATATATATATATATATAGAGAGAGAGAGAGAGAGAGAGAGAGAGAGAGAGATTTGTGTATTTTTCCTTGTTTACAATTAACACGGAAAAATGGATAAACAGGTACCAGGACAGCAAAAAATCACGCAAGTAATAAGGACGTAACACCCTGTTTGTAAAGGTAGAAACTCCAGGTTGATGTGAAATATTTTGTATAATATATATAAATGAATAAATGGAGTTAAACGCAGGTGTTATTCAAATTCTTTTACTTCCGACACATGCTTCGAAGACAACATTGGTATTATTCCAAAGGAATAAAATAGTGTAAAACAATGTAATCTCATCAGGGAAAGAAAGAAATGAACCAAACTCATCAATAAGGTATTTTAACAGAATGTGATGGATGTGTATTATCATGAATGGAATGCTATTAAGTTTTTTTTTAAAGCTGTTAGAGGTTATAACGTCTAAGGTAGCCTAACGTCTAAGGTAGCCTAACGTCAAAGGTAGCCTGTAGAAAGAGGAGGGGTAAAGGAAATAAATAAGCAGAAAACTAATAAATGAAAAATATAGAGTGATATGTGAATTAAATAAAAGTTTCAAGGCTTGGATAAAGATATATCTAGTGGAAGTGAAATCTATGAAGAAAACCACTGTTCAAATTATATATAATGGTAGATATCACTTATATGAACTAAAGGTATATTTCTGCCATTATTTACATCGATAAGCACGCTCTAAGAGTTTTACGAGTCCAACGTATATACTTATGAAATGGCAGACCAGTTCCCAAGCATCAATGGAGGTCTATATTGATGAACAGCCATTGATTTGCATCAATTATTATTTATAAGTTAATTACAAAAAGATTATATCCCACTTAACAATTGTTTCTTCTTCCAATGTTGTTTGGTATCACCTTTGTTATGCTAAAAAAAAATATTTATCATAGTTGGTAATAAAACCGATTTGAAACATGGAGCTTCATAAGAGTGAAAAATAAATTCATAAATAAAAGGAAGAGACTAGAAAAGATGAAGGAACAAAGGATTATCCCACCAAATACCATTTTTAAGTTTAGTTATTTACTTAGCGTCTCAGGGAGATACGCAACATGGCTTGATCTTCACCTTATTCAACCTTTCCTTCTTTTATCTTAGCCTCTTCTTTTTATATATGTATTCACTTTCCACTCTGATGAAGCTCCATGTTTCAAATCGGTTTTATTACCAACTATGATAAATATTTTAAAGCATAACCGTGGTGATACCAAACAATATTGAAGACAAAAACAGCTGTTAGATGGGGTGCAGTCATTTTGTAATCTATACTATAAATTGCAGTGTTCTTGATTGCTTGATTGATTGATTGATTGAGTGTCGGCAGATTCACTCGAGAACGGTGCAGTGGAATCGCGTGAAATTCAGCACAGAGCGGCAGCATGGTCCGCTCATGTTCAGGAGATTTTTATTGCCCTCCAACTCCCATGGTTACCGAGATAATCGATTATTACTTTTTAAAATAGGAATATCCCATTCAAAGTGGGGAGGGGCGATTTTGTTGCCTTTCCCATGCGCGAAATTTTACGAAAAACCAGCACAATAAAGATTATTTTTTTTCCAAGTAATGTGGCTGGATTTGTTTTTCAAAAATTTTAATCAGAGGCACAGAAAAAAAATAATTTCAATTTTTTGTGCATTAAAAAGCCAAAGCTGTTAGACGCTGGCGTACAGCGATCGATATATACGCAGTGAACGTTTTCTCCATTTGCGTGCAATAAGGCTTAGGGCAAGCGAGTGTAACATCGAAATAACTTGAAAAGAATGCATGTGGGAATGCCGTTATAATGAATGCTCATTTAAATGTATTTTGCATGGAGTTGATGTACTTTTTAACAGGAGAGGAGTGCCTGCAGGCTGGTTCTTCTCAAGTTTATGCATTTTCAGGTTCAATGTGTTTCAAATAAGTACTGACAATTGAAGGTGATTGCAAAGACAAAGAACTACCTGTTTTTTTTTAACAATTTTAACAGTGAGAACATTGGACACAATATGTTATTGACATTAATAGTTTGTACCTCAGCTAATTACTGTTGAGAACTGCATAATCCATGTGTCATGTTAGAGATCTAAAAGGCATTTTCAAATTTCATTATATTCTTTAATCCAGGCAAAGCTGGATATTTCTGCTAATTAATTAATAAATTATAATGTAAATCAATTGTTGTTCATCAATATTATCTCAATTTTCTGTTTTCTTTTTTAATTTCGATTCCTAATAACCTCCTGTTTATCCTTGTCTTTACCTATAATTTGTTTTACCTATAATTAATATGCTTGCCCATGTTTAGACATAAGTATGACACCGGTAGTATAATGGATACTTTTATCCCTTGGGCGGTTATTTTAACCTCTAACCTATATATATGTGTATATATATAGAAGCCACTTACCCAAGGTGTCATGCAGTGGGACTGAACCCAAAACCATGTGGTTGAGAAGCAACCTTCTTACCACACAGCCACGCCTGTATATACACACACACACACACACACACACACACACACACACACACACATATATATATATATATATATATATTCCACTTCCTCCCTCCACCATCCTCTCTGCTCTCGTGTGACCTGTGGTCAACTTTCTTTTCACTCCAGCCGCTGTGAAGGCAAGACGAACTACTAGCGTTCTACCTCAGATTTGCGTTTGGCTGTACGGCTTTTGAATGTTGTTTTCACTGTCCATTTTTTCCTGTCTTGGTTTGTGTTTGCCACCTTGGAATCCTCTGTGTAGTGGGTTGATCCACTACTCAGGAAGAGACTATTCTAGAGTACGTTCTGTCTTATCTTCGAAACGTCTAGATAGAATAGAGACAGCTGATGAAGGGATATTCCAAGTGGCTTTCCGTTTTCCTATATGTTCGTTCCGTTGTCTGTAGTTTATTGTTCTAACGTCCTGTACCCTGATATGCATGTATATACACATGTAGATGTAAGTATGTACATATATGTGTGTATACATGTATATATATTCTTTGTATTATTATATATATATATATATATATATATATATATATATAGTGTTGTACTTGGGGATGGTCATATTGCCAGTTTAGCCAATAAAAACACACGCACTGTATATTTGGTGTTAATTTTTTTTTTTTTCAGCTTTATATTACATTAATCTTAATCTTAATCTTATTTCGGCCAGAGTTCTTTCGTCACACTTCTGTGACCTCATCAGTGGTCCTTTGTTTCCTTCTTTCTTATGTGTGTCTCACCTTGCTAACTATCAGCCATTTTGTATTTTGTATTCCTATTGTATGTGTCTACGCATGCGTGTCCTTCAATGTGTCTGTGTCTTTTGTAAGTGCATGTGTGTATGGGGAGTGTCTGTATCACCTATATTCTCTGTTAATACGTGTTCGTTTGTATTAGTTTTTATTTATTTATATGTTCATGTGTGTGTGTGTGTGTGTTTTTTTTTTGTGTGTTTAATTAAATTTTGTTAACGTATGTAGTATTTAATTCCATTTGTTTATCTATGTATTGTATTATACTTTGTTCCTAGACAATCACAACAACAACAATACCAACGATAACCGCAGCAACAACAACATGGATGAAAACAATCACGACAACAACAATACCAACAATAACCACAGCAGCAGCAACAACACAAACAATAGAGACTGCAGCAACAACAACAGCCGTAGCAACAAAAACAACTGCAACCCCATGAACACCAACAGCAACAACAACAACAGCAAAAACGAACACATGAGGACAAGCAATAGAAACAAAAACAATAACAGAGAAAAAATCGAATACAACAGCAACAATAACAGGGAGAACGGACACACAGACACAGATAACCATAGGCACAAGAACACAGACAAAGGTAAGGCCATGGGGGTCAAGAGGGAGAATAAAGCTGAATGCAACAGAATTCTTGGACAGGGAGTCAGCAGACCTAAAACAGAAAACACTAGATGGGATGGTAACAATGGCGATGGTGGTGGTGGTGGTGGTGGTGGTGGTAGTGACAGTAACAATAGTAGTGGTAGGAATAACAGGATGAATGGGAGTAGCAATAACGGCAGTAATAGTAGTGGTAGTTACGAAGACAACCCCAGAGGGGCCAACAACAGGAATACTAACCTCCTTGACACTCAATTCTTCAACATACATGACAAAACTTATGATATGAGCCGGGTATACCCGACAACATTACCCTTTAACAAAAGAGTCTGCATCCCTAAACATACTCATGACCACATGGAAGCACAGTTCACTATAGCTAGGACAAAACTTAGACAGATTTTAGAATTATACACTAAGAGACAGAGACAGAATAAGACAGAGGCCCAACAACTTGGGAATATACCCGCAAGTGGCCTACACAAGCTCATGCAGCGCACGAAAAAGGGAGAAGTGGTATGCCTTCCCACAGATAAGTCCGGCAGAATGTCAATAGACAGCCTGCCGAACTATATCCAGGCAATGCAACCTCACATCGCCAATACGAAGGTAACAACCTTACAGGCGCATGAGGAAAGAGAAAAAGTCCTCAATGCCCACATGATGATGTGGACAATTGTCCTTAGACCCCAGAAGCGCACAGCCAACAACTTCCAAGCCTGGAACAATGATATCCCGACGCTGTATGGGCTCCGTAAGGACCACAAAGTAACAACTAATCCTGTAGTGGGACCACCAACAAGACCAGTCTGTGGAGCGAATGTCGCTAGTAACTACAGGATCTCCTACTTCCTCTCAATGATCATACGCCCCATAATCCAGATGTCACCTGATGTCTGTGACAGCACGGAAGATCTCCTCAGCAGGATCAACGACTGCAACAACACTTGCAACCTGACAGGGTGTATAGTGGGTAGCATGGATGTGGTCTCACTATACCCATCTATCGTCGTGGATTTTGCAGTGGAAAAGTGAGTGGAAATGATCAACGAGAGCGAAGTAGAGTTCCAAAAAGTCAACACAGAAGAACTGGGCCTCCTACTTAGATTGACATATGACGATGCATATCTAGATAGATACGACCTTAGAGATTTCTGCCCTAGTAGACCACCCACAATTACCTCTATGGCTAGGAAGACCCCTATAGAGAGATGGAGTGGATGGACCAGAGCCATACGGACCCCCACTAATATCCATCAGGTACAGAAAATGATCGCACATGCACTAGGAGCTAGTATAAAGGTCACCCTAAAAGGCCACACCTTTAAATTTAACAACAAATTATACGCCCAGGACGAGGGGGCAGCCATCGGGGTTAGTATCGCCGGTGATGTGGCCAATCTTTTCATGGTATGGTGGGACAGAAGGCTTAAGGAACGCCTGACACAGAACTCCATACTCGTGAATGTGTACTCTCGATATGTCGATGATATCAACTTAGTGGTAAAGACACCCCCACAAGAGAGTACCCCTGAAATAGAAATAGAAACTAAGACTATGGAGAGCATCCAGCAAATAGCTAACTCCATCCACCAGAGTATTAGAGTTACGATAGACTACCCTACTAAACACCCTAACCATAGATTACCTGTATTAGATACTGAACTCTGGCTAGAAACTAAGAACAATAAAACCAGAATCCTCCATTCACACTATACAAAACCTATGGCCTCCAAGTACCTGATCCACCGGAACTCGGCTATTGCGGACAATGCCAAATTCAACATATTGATGGCAGACCTCGTCAGAGTAATGCGAAATGTCTCCTGCATGTGCGACCCTACAGAATTAAAGAGACATATACAACATTTCGTCCACCGCATGCAGTTCTCGGGTTACAGCCATAAAGAAAGGATCAGGGTTTACAAAGGAGCTATGAAGAAGTTTGAAACAATCAAACGCAACGATAGGAATGGGATTTGCCCACTCTATAGGAGCAAATCATGGAACACCATAGAAAGAACTAAGAAGAAAATAGGGAAGGCAAGCTCATGGTACAATAGCCACAAGTACCAAAGCGTCATGTTCGTCGACACCACCCCTAGAGGCGAACTGGCGTACCGCTTTAGAAGGGCCCTAGACAAACTTAAGCTAAGAATTAAGGTTGTTGAAAGGCCAGGCAACCCTATCAAATCCCCTATCAGTAGAACATACCCCTTCAGTAGAACCCCCTGCACTGATAGGAACTGTATCGTATGTAGATTTAGCCCACAAACGAACTGCAAAACCAGAAATGTGGTCTATAGTATAAGATGTACAGAGGGACGATGCAGAAATAAGACAACGACATATGTAGGCGAAACAGCAAGGAGTATAGGGGAGCGGGCAAACGAACATTGGAGGGAACTTAAGGAAGGGAAGAACTCATCAGTTCTGTACCAGCACGCTGAGCAAGAACATAGAGGCTCAATCAACAACATAGAAATTAAAATCTTATCTACACATAGCAGTGATGCAGCACTTAGACAAATTACTGAAGCTACACACATAATAGAAGGGAAACCTAGCCTGAATAGGAAACTAGAATGGAACACTAACATACGCCACTAACAAACCACAGCATGTGACAACATGTTACCCATAAACCAATAATAGGAACAAAGTATAATACAATACATAGATAAACAAATGGAATTAAATACTACATATGTTAACAAAATTTAATTAATTAAACACAAAAAACAAAAACAAAAAAAAACAAAAAAAAACACACACACACACACACACATGAACATATAAATAAATAAAAACTAATACAAACGAACACGTATTAACAGAGAATATAGGTGATACAGACACTCCCCATACACACATGCACTTACAAAAGACACAGACACATTGAAGGACACGCATGCGTAGACACATACAATAGGAATACAAAATACAAAATGGCTGATAGTTAGCAAGGTGAGACACACATAAGAAAGAAGGAAACAAAGGACCACTGATGAGGTCACAGAAGTGTGACGAAAGAACTCTGGCCGAAATAAGATTAAGATTAAGATTAATGTAATATAAAGCTGAAAAAAAAAAAATTAACACCAAATATACAGTGCGTGTGTTTTTATTGGCTAAACTGGCAATATGACCATCCCCAAGTACAACAACATCTGTTTCAACACACGATTTCACATAAAAAATCTTGCAAAATAAATATATATATATATATATATATATATATATATATATATATATATATGGTGGTTGTCTACTCCTTAAACAGAGTTTGACCACCTCCTGCACCTACACCTTAGCCCTTTCATGGCGTCTGATGTGGCTTTTTAAACCAGACAGTGTTTTGAAAAAACACCCACACAGATTGCACCTCTGATTTGCACTACCAATACCTGCAAGTAAGTTCTGCTCATTGTGGATCCTAACATGTCTTTTAAGACCCCCATTGGATTTGCAAACCCTCTGGCACACACCACATTCAAACGTGTGCACAGACATATAATCAGAATAGCTGGATGAGGTTTGTTTTCCATGGGTTCGCAGGTGAGATTTGAGGCCAGCCAAGGACAGACATGGTCTGTCACAGACTGTGCACACAAAAAGGTCCTTGTCATTCACCTTCTCAGTCTTTACATTTTTCCTTAAATGTCTCTTGAGCCCTGCTTGCATCATCCTGGCCTCTTCAAATATATATATATATATATACATGTATATATATGTGTGTGTATGCGTGTGTGTGTGTATGCGCATGTGTGTGTGTGTGTGTGTGTGTGTGTGTGAATATTGGTGCATTGTTGTACCACTATTCTATATTCATACTTTAACCTGATGGTGCTTTGTTTTACTGGGAAGCAATACTACTGTATTGCATTTTTTAATAATTTTTTCTTTGAAAACTTTTTCATTGTTCTTGGTTTGTTAATGGCCAGGCGAACCGAAGAGAATCAAATTTACGTTAACAAATGTAATTTGGAAAGTTCGAAACCTAGGTCCTAGATTATCCATATCTTGGTTGTACATTTATTCAATGTTCTTCCTGCAGGTATTATGAAATTTTTTATGTTCGCCACCTGCAAACATCTTTGCCAGTATATATAGACTTTCTCTAATCCCGAACGTTAAACTAATGCATCCTTTTGTTGTTTACACCACCTGTCCTCGTCTGTTGTTGTTTTTTTCGTAAATTCTCCCATATATATATATATATATATATATATATATATATATATATATATATATATATATATATATATATATATATATATATATATACAGTGAAGTTTTACTATAGCGTCGTATATTATCGACTCCGCAGTGGGACTGAACCCAGAACCATGTGGCTGGAAGCAAACTTCTTACCACACATCTAGCCTGTACTTATATATCTTCATAGAAACATACATACACACACGCACATACATGTGTGTAAACTATAACCGTCACTCAGAAGCGAGTATTATTTGGTGACATGCACCAAACTTTCACTAATTGTTTTGGGCACCAATATGCAAAACTGTATCACAGGCTTAACTAGCAAAAGACTACTTTTTGTTGTATAACACTTGCATGTTATCAGCCCAATTTGAAAAAAAAAAGAATGTAAATAATACCCGAAATTTATTTTGTCACGTTACACCATTGCAGTGGAGGCACATGGCCTAGTGGTTAGAGCAGCGGACTCGCGGTAGAGGGATCACGGGTTCGAATCTCAGACCGGGCAGTGTGTGTGTTTATGAGCAAAACACCTAAGCTCCACGTGGCTAATGGCAGAAGGTAATGGCGAACTTCTGCTGACTCTTTCGCCACAACTTTCTCTCATTCTTTCCTCCTACATCTAGCAGCTCACCTGTGACGGACCGGCGACCCGTCCAGGTGGAGAACCTATGCGCCGATAAAACCGGGAAACTGACCCTTATGAGCCAGGCATGGCTCGAGAAGGAACAAACAGCAACAACAACAAACCCCATTGCAACAGGCGAACTAATTATTTTACGGACATGCAATATATAGCCTACAAGTTAGTGTAAATATTTTGTTGCTTTATATATTAACTGAAAGTTTATATCACCATGAATGTGTTTCAGAGTCAGACTTTCTCCAGTAATTCGAATTTGTATATTATGCAATAATTACTAATTTGAAGTAGGATGATATCCCGTGTCACTGCATTGATGAGAACCGAAAACAAGAAATTTGAATTATATACTTACTGCATTTCAAGCGATCAAGTTCTTGGTTTCCACGACTTCCTATTCGCCCATTGAGCAATTCAGTGCAGAAATGAATATTCTGTGCACGTCTATAAAAATTATTAACAACGGTTAGCAAAATTCAGATACCAGATACCTTCAATATTACTTTCTTACTTATAACATTCAGTTTAAATATTATCATTTTTGTTCAATAACAGGCATACAGAAACAGTGAGTGAGTTGAGCATCCCTCAAATCACTCCGTAACGTCTTTTAAAAAATCATACTTTGAATAATGTGTACTATGTCTAGAATAAAGACGGAAGGGTCCAATTTTAAACATTTTATTATAGATTTGCTTAACCTATGTCCATATCGGGTTACACAACAGCATCAACCAATTCCACCTTTTATCTGGATCTCTTATCAGTGGTCCATTGCCATTTCTGTACTGTTTTGATGCAACTGGAATATGTCCATGATGACTGGATGCTTTAATTTATCGTAACTGAAGTATCTCGAGTCTCAGTCTCCACATTCCTCAGCTAAAATTCTTCAGTTTCCATTTTCTTTCGTTGAAATTCATCGAGGAAATTTAGAGACTGAATATCAACTTTATTAGTTTGGTTATTCCAACATTCTGCTTACCACATGGTTCTGAAGATCATTACATCGCGATGTCTCGTCTACAGAAAATAATAACAATCAGTTGATATCGTTGTCAAAACCTGGGATGTATTCATGTAGAAATATAGTTATTGGTTATTCAAAAAAGCTAGCTAATGCTGTGGTGATTCCCTACACACTTATTCTGAAAGAACAAACTATTTCCATTTGTTCCTCAATTCTGTGAGGTTTCATAGTTTGTTTGTAGCACTGACATCTAAATTCACAGTAGGACACGCTTATAACTAACTATCATTGTCTTTATTGAGCAGGAAATATTATGTATAATTTCTTCGTTGTTTGTCAAGGTAGCAATGGCAGCGACGAAATTTTTAAAACCATTTGTTTACTCCTAATAGCTAACCTGTTGTAAAGTGGATTCCTCCAACTAGTGTGATGTGTGACTGCCGTTGTACTGTAGTTGCTGTTTACGATAGTAGCCACAATAGTTACTAGTTATCGGATACCGTTGTATCTCTTCGTACCGGAATAGTGATACACTAACTTCTATCTTACTATCGCTGATAGCTCCACAAAACACCGACTAGAACTATCGACTCTCGACTCCACCTTGACGACTGGCTACTGGTCTATTATAATGACCATCGCCTAACACTTTTTACCGGGAGGTGTATACAACATAATCTAATTCCATGAATCTGATCTTCGTTCTCTATCTGCCCTGAAGGATGTGTAGCCACCATCTAGTTCAAAGAGTAAAATCATCCATACTAATCTTGTACTATGTTAGTTTCATAGTTACAAGGACTGTCTTCTTGAGAGGACTTGCATTGTATCAGTCTATTCAAGTATAGATGCTCTATGCGTGACGAATAAGTACTTTCTTTGTCTTTCCTTCCATTTCATCTTGACCACAAAACTAGACTAACTTCTAGCTGGGATAAGCTGGCCAGTTGTTATTCTGTTGTTGCAGTTTCTTGTCGACCTCAAGTCAGGCCTGATCAAGGTCCCTTTTTTAAGATGCTACGGTATGATAATCCTTTCTACAGAAGGGACAAAGCCTTGAAATTTGAGGGGACTAGTCGATTACATCGACCCCAGTGGTTCATTGGTACATGATTTATCAATCCTGAAAGGATGAAAGGCAAAGTCGACCTCAGCGGAATTTGAACTCAGAACATAAAGACAGGTGAAATACCGCTAAGCATTTTGCCCGGCGAGCTAACGATTCTGCCAGCTCGCTGCCTTATGCTAAAGTATGATAATACGAAGCAGATTTGGTTGCTTCCAAGCAATTCAGAGACCGTTAACTCGTTAGTTTGAAGAATAGGTAATGTTCAGTACACCTTTACAAGTCCTTTACATTACTAATGAACATCACTGCCCCAAAGAGTATACCTAACTTCCTTTCCGCTATCGGGACAGAGAAGAGAGACAACATAGCCGCACACCACCAGTGTGCAAGTTCAACACTATGACTTCAAGTATTTGTCCCATTTGTTGCCATGTTCTTTCCCTATCATAATGGATATTTAACTGAGGGAAAAATGGAGAGATGCTCAAAATTTTATCCGTGGAGGCTTTAGATTGAAGAAGTTTTGCACAAGATAAACCCTACTTTCGTGGTTATAAAGGCCAGAGTCCAATTGACTCAGTAATATATTAGAACTGGTTATTTCTTTAGCTTCAATGAAGTTCATGTCTTTTCTTTTTGTTCTAAGGTGTCTTATGTCCAGTACTTTGCTGAACCACTGAATCATTTCATTACTTTCATCCAACCAGCGTGATAAAACAGTTTTTGGATTCAGATATGAGTAGTTCCCTATTTGCGATGGTTTAACATCTGTTGGATACTCTCCTCTAGACAGCCTGTTCAAGTGGTTCAGTAGTAGATTGTGCTAACTGATGCATGTTGCAGTTTCTCGGAGGCATAGATGAGAGTCGATGGAGACCAAGTGCGTACGACTTACTGCCAAATACGTATTCTCGTCCATCAGAGATTCAACACTCCCTAGAGTCCACATAATTATGAACAAATACTTCTATAGCTTCAGTCTGTGATATAAAATGCCAAGAGCCAACGGAAAATGTGGTCATCAAGGCAGCCTGATTAATCGATTATTTGTTTGTTATTTTCTGGCAGTTTCCGCAGTTAATAGTATGTTGCATCCTAGCATTACTTCGGTCTACACAAAGGAGGTTGAGAAGCGATCCATACATTGCGTTTAGATTCAGTTATTGCTTAATTACAATAAAAAGTATACAGTAATCCGTGGGGATGGGCGTCTGTATATGCAAGTGTGTGTGTGTGTGTGTGTGTGTGTGTGTCTGTATTTTGTATTTTAGCGTGTTTTATGTGCTTTAATTTTCAGTGTGTTTTATGTGTTTTTTGTGATTTTATTTTAGTGTCTACTTTTTTCATGTTTTATACTTATATATACGTATACTTACTGGCAATCTGTAGTGGAATAAGCATCTAGAGAACTGCGGCAACTTATGAACATTTCTTGCAACTCACGCATGTGTCTACTGCCTGCAACTAATAACAATATGTGACCTATATTATTCTGAACATAAAAATTGGTGATACACACACACACACACACACAATAATTATTAGCGACGACAGAAGCAGTATCAGTACCAAAAGGTAATCTTTATATCCAACTTAACGTGAATGTCTTGTTAGAACGCCGAATACTGCGTTAGTAGCCCTGAGAGATCCCCTCATATAGGTGCATGGTACATGAAAGTGCAGACATAGATCGTAGTAGACGAGAATGGCGCCGAAACCCTTATATCACGTGATTTCAATTTACTGGAATTCATCAGTCTGACAACATACCAGCAATGCACCATACGCCTGTAAAATTATTGAAAAATTGTTGGCCGGTTTGCTCGAGTTGCAAAAACAGCAACAACAATTGAAATAACAGCAACAATAATTACAGCAACGAATACTGTAATTAATGAATAGTAAATCGGAAAAAAGTGCTGAAAAGATGTTCTTACCAGATTATCTTGCAAACTCAATAACAGAATTTAAGTATGAACCAGACGAAGGAGTTACCTTCGAGGCTTACTATAGAAGATAAGAGCAGATTTTCAATAAAGTGTGCAAAGATTGGGACGACGATATGAAAACGCGCCTAATTGGCAGCAGAACATGAGCGTTACAGTAATTACGTACTCCTAGTAAAAACCTTCTGACATAAACTTTAGAAACACAATAGACATATTGTGTAGAATTTTTAACGGGTTCGGTAGTATTATGCTGAAATGGTATCCATCTTTACCATTCACAAAGAGCAGTGGATACTGGAGCGCATCATAGCATCTACTAATTCCTAAAAAACCTCTTGATAAACAATATTCTTTGTTTTCCCTTGTGGAACAAATGCAAATAGATTCTTTTATTCGCATTCTAGAGCAGCCAACATATAATTGCCCGTATGAGAAGCACGAATCTTCCAAGTGAAGTCCTGGAATTTATTGATAGACATTGCGAAGTTGATACGAATAGGAAATTGCACTCTTCTGAATGTCATAGATGTCATGCTTGCGAATGATGACATAATCCAGCAAGTGTCAAACTTTAGACCTTGGATGCAAACATGCATACATACATACATACAGGACAACGAAGTAAGAACCCACAGCATGTTAGAATCCATAGCCACTCATAATAAAAAGGAGTACCGGTGGAATGTCCCAGTGAAAACCTCAATAAAATGTAAGCACAACAGACCTGATATAATGACTTGAGATAGAGAAGGGAAACTATGTACAGTTGTGGAAATCAGCTGTTCAGTGAATGCGAACATAAAGCTGAAAATTAGTGAAAAAGATACCTACGCTGAACTATTGAGAAATCTGCAGTTATTCTATTCAGATTACAGAGTTTAGGTTTATACCTGTAATTATTGGGACACTGGGATATGTAACACACTACCTGAATATCTATTTTGAGAAATTAGGCTTCTCAAAACTAGAAAGGGGGATTACTTTATCAGACTACAGATCTAATCCATCACTGGAACTGTAAAAATCTGTAAAACTTTCCAGAAGTTTATCATTTGAGTATATATGAGCATATCTAGATATGCAAGTATATGCATGATAAGACATGCATAAAACAAAACATACAAATCTACACACATACATACATACATACAAAAATACCCAGGAGCCTTGAATCTAAGTTAGAAACCGGCTCTTTCTCTATTAGCAAGAAATCTTGAAATAAAACTGAATGGCATACATACATATATACATACACTCACACTCATACATACTTTTCTCGTATTTTAACATTTGTCTTTTTGTTCTTTGCTACCTCGCGCGCGTAAACGAAGGCAGGGTATTGTAATCACTCGTCTTTGTTTGGCTGTGTTTACAAAATTACTGGAAAACGGTTAAACGGATTTTTATCAGATTTGGCTGAAATTCTCACTGGGTAAGTGACTCGAAATAAAAATTTGGTTCGATTACTTTCAAACATGCATAAATAGAAACATAGATATGTGACTGTGTGTGTGTGTGTGTGTGTGTGTGAAGGCGCGTGGCTTCGTAGTTAATTATTAATGAATTTCCGACGCTGACAGAAGGTTACATATTATATCAGATGGATATAATCGATTAAAAGCGTTTTGCAACAATATTAATGGCACTTACTTAATCAAAATTGGAAGAATGAAATATCAATGTCGTCCCCAGTTGGATCTGAATTCAAAGCGTTAGGGGTGGGGGGTCGATTATATCGACCTCGGTACTTGACTGGTTCTTTATTTACTGACCCGGAAAGGGAGCTAAATAACATTTGAACTCAGAACGTAATGCAAAGTAAGTAATCATCAAATCCTAAAGTATTTTTATCCACTCATTCTACTGATTCTCTCACTCGTCCTCCCCACCTCATCAAATAATCCTTTCTACTGGAAGCTGTTGTTGGCACTCCGTCGCTTACGACGTCGAGGGTTCCAGTTGATCCGATCAACGGAACAGCCTGCTCGTGAAATTAACGTGCAAGTGGCTGAGCACTCCACAGACACGTGTACCTTTAACGTAGTTCTCGGGGATATTCAGCGTGACACAGTGTGACAAGGCTGACCCTTTGAAATACAGGTACAACAGAAACAGGAAGTAAGAGTGAGAGAAAGTTGTGGTGGAAGAGTACAGCAGGGTTCGCCACCATCCCCTGTCGGAGCCTCGTGGAGCTTTAAATGTTTTCGTTCAATAAACACTTACAACGCCCGATCTGGGAATCGAAACCGCGATCCTATGACCGCGAGTCCGCTGCCCTAACCACTGGGCGATTGCGCCTCCACTCTACTGGAAGCACAAGGCCTCTAATTTGCGGGAAGGGATTAAGTTGATTACGTCGACCTCCAGTGTTTCACAGGTACTTATTTCATCGACCCCGAAAGCATGAAAGGCAATGTCGACCTCGGCAGAATTTGAACTCAGGACGTATCGACGGGCGAAATAGCGCTAAGCATTTCGCCAGGCGTGCTAACAATTCGGCCAGCTCGCTGCCTTCCTCACACTACTAATAATGCTAATACAGCCAGCAGTCGGCAATTATGTTCACAAATGAACAAGGTTTGAATTAAGGAATATATTCTTAAATGTTCGCTAGCACTGCATATTAGATTACGAAAGTTTGAAGTTATTTTCAAATAATTCTTCATTGCATGCATCAATTTTGGATTAAATAATAAAAAAAGAACAAGTCTACAATATTATTTAGGTCAATATATAACAATATAGTAAAGTAATTCCCACAGCCTCCACATCTTTAATACAAAGTTTATCAAGTAAAAGGTTAACAAACTGTGTATATATGTCTATGTGGGCGTGTGTGCACGTTTCTGTGAACCCCCTCCTACCTAATAGTCAATACTTCAGCGGTTTTAATAACGTTACAAAATTTTGCACCGATTTCTTCAGCTTCATGCCCTAGAATGCTTCATTTTATAGGAGGGTTCATTGAACTTATGAACTATACCAAACGTATTTATCATCCTGATGTTTTTTACCCTGTTTCTATTTGTGGTGCTAAAACTTTTCAAAATGTAGGTTAAAACACTCCTCATACAATAACTGTTTTCCTATCGGCCTATATTTACTTGAGAATTATTCTTATATAAATAACTCATACATACATACATACATACATACATACATACACACACACACACACACACACACACACACACACACACACACAAACATACATACATACATACATACACACACACACACACAAACATACATACATACATACATACATACACACACACACACAAACATACATACATATATTACGCAAAAGAATTTAATGAGAATAATACTTAAATACTTAAATAAATTTTCAGATATATAATTCCCTATTCTACTTTATGGCTTGGTTACATACATACATACATACATACATACATACATTATATTAAG
>NC_142933.1:74319067-74339067 GCF_046866305.1 Octopus bimaculoides
CCCCATTTCAAACTACTTCCCGGTAATGTGAAATCGATTTCAGATTACAGGCGGGATAACCTGAAACCGATATCAAATGACATCTCCCACCTCCCCCACCCCATCCCCCGCAGTTCACATTACCCCATCAATGATTCTGCTAAAATAATAAATTCTAAGACTTATAACCCCTGATATTTTTATAACATTATACACGGATTACATTCAAGACTGTAAACTAATCTTAAAATATGAAAATAAGACAAAATGTTAGATTTTTTGAAAACACTTTTATGATGCGCTGATAAAATCATGTTGAATATCAGAGATTTTGTGTTTGCAATTGTTTTTAAATAAAAACATTTTTTTTTTTTTTTGTTAATGAGAAAGTGATTTGGATTAGAGTACTTTATATATATATATATATATATATATATATATATATATATATATATATACATAATTAAGGGATCAGCAACAGTTGCTTCACCACATACCGAAGTTCAGAAATAGCAGCATAATTGCCTGCATCTTCAAATTTGCAAACTAGAATATCATACTGATGAGGAAATGAAAGTTTTCACTATTCTGATCCAGAAACGCGTCTATGATTAACTAAGACTGGTTAGTTTCGTTATTTTTTTCTTCTTGTTTTGCCTTTGTGAGTTACAAGTACTGCTATCTGTTGGAGTTTTAGCACTTTAGCTGCTATTTCTGAACTTCGGTATGTGGTGAAGCAACTGTTTCTGATCCCTTAATTATGTTTATAAATTTATAAGAACTTTTAAATAAGTTCTTCACCGATAATGGTGTTTAGATACCGAAGTGCTTGGTAAAAATTATTAATTATTAATTTATTGATAAATTAATAATCCTTTACCCTTTTATTTGTAATATATATATATATATATATATATATATATATATATATGTAGCAGATGGATATTGTTTATAGTGGACTGAATTGAGTTGACAGAATGTATCGATAAGAGATTGATTTGAAGAACAATGTTTTACATACAAACCAAAATTTATTTAAACACTTTAAATTGGTAATGAAATATATTTATATACATTAAAACATCGCTGCGGTTTCCTTTTTTTCAACTTGGAGCTTGGGTATTTTGATTTTCGTAATTTCCTTTTCGTTTTCCAATTGCTAGTGGTTGCTCAATATATCGAGTGAGGTTGGTAGCATTTAAGTTCTTTTCTACTACTTTATTGTTATTTGAAAGTCGATAAGTATTTTTGCCACAAACTTCTGCAACAGTGGAAGGACCTGTGCAGCGTTCCATAAAATGTCTTCCCTTTCTGTGTTCTCGAATTAGGTTTTTGAGTAGAACTTTATTTTCAGTACTGAGCTGCTGTTGCTCATGTTTACTATCGTATTGTTCTTTTGAACAGACTGAGCTATTCTAATATTGAAGGCAACTCGAGAAATCATACAGTCCCGAATAGCTGTCATAACTTCAATTTTATGGATATAGATTGACCATTTCCAAAACTGTCCTTATCTTTGGCAGTTGGGTTGTGCTGTAGCTCAACTGGAAGTGTAGCTTGCCTGCTGTATAAAATTTGAAATTGGGTAAAATGTGTTGAAGAATGTTTGGTTTGTTCGATACGCAAACAGAACTGCTGGTAAGCATTCAACCCAGTTGCCATGGTCCTCAAAGGAATTGATAAAAGCATCTTTTATAGTGCGATTCTGTCGCTCCACGTGGCCATTCGCTTTCTCATTCATATCTTGTAACGGAGAAAAACACAAGAGCATTATTATAGTAGATTCACATGGCCTGGGGAGATAATGATAATGCCCGCTGCTTGGGAAGTCATCTTGGTGTCGACAGAACACGGGCTAAAATTTTAGAGAGGTTTTATTGGAAAGATGAACACACCACCTCAACCACATAATTCGAGAGGACAGAAAGGGAAGCACTTGTTATGTGCTGCTGTGTTCCTGTCAGTTTATGTAGTTCTGCAGACACTCTGTTTACAAATTCTCTTCTTTGGTCATTTATCAGAATTTTTATACAGCCATGCCGACAAATAACATCCTCAGAGACACTTTACCACACTTTCTGCTGTGTGATCTTTTTGCTAACACCGTCAACCTTTTTTGCTAACACCTTGGCCAAAATCTTTAACTCTACATTAAGTAGAGTTATGGGCCTATAATTACAGATACTACCCCCCCACACACACACCCACACACACCCACCTTGTTCGTATAGCCAGCTGGAGACGATGTCTCCTGGAGATGAATTACAGCAACATTAGTCCTAAACCAGGACTGCTATGTTGTTGGCAAACAATCTTTACTACAAGGGGGATGTAATTGATAATTTTAGGCCCATTTTAGGCCCCCAAGGTATTAGCAAAAAAGGTTGGCGCGGGTTGTGGATAGTCTTGTTGGGGAGGCGCAAACATGCGCCATCCCTAGCAAGTCGATTCACGATAATCTCTACCTTCTAGGTTATACCATAGAGACGGAAGATAGAATTCCTGGCAAGAGTGGAGCTATGGTCCATTTAGACTAATCGAAAGCGTACGAATACGGACCGCGAAAGCGTGGCCCATCGATCCTTTCCGCCTTGTGGCGGCCGGGTTTGGCCCAACCTTCCGTGGCTGGATCACCGTTTTGTATAGCAACATTGAATCGATTGTTCGGGTGAACGGTTTTTCTTCGGAACCGTTCTACATAGAGCGATCGGTACGGCAAAGGTGTCCTCTCTCTCTCTCTCCACTTCTCTACGTTTTGGCTCTCGAGTCATTGCTGCAAAAGTTGGAGGCTATGAGGGGCATCCCACGAGATGTAGGGTTCGAAAAATCGGTTTTGGCGTATGCGGATGACATCACCGTCATCGTATCCCGGGTCGAAGACCTACAGCGCGTAGGTGAGGCCCTAAGGGATTACGAAGCTGTGGCAGGAGCAAAAATTAACCGGGATAAATCGGTCGGCTTACAACTCGGCACCTGCAGGGGCAAGTTGATCCCTCCCATCAGCGTCGTGGGTCGCTGAATCGACGGACCGGTGAAAATGCTAGGGGTCTGGTTTGGTCCAGACAGAGAAGAACTGGAGTGCAGTGGTGAGCAGGGTTGCTCTCCTAACTCAGACCTGGTCTGAGCGGAAGCTATCCCTGAAAGGGGGGCGGAGGTTGCAGTTGTGTTCATCGCATGTTATTACCTACCGCCTGATCACCGTGACTTTCCCCGATTCGTGGATGAACAAGTTGGAACGCATGCTCTTCCGCTTTTTGTGGAGGGGCAGGGGACCTCTTGTAAGACGTTCTAATTGTTGCCGACAATTGCTGAAGGGTAGGCTGGGGATGCCGTGGCTAAAAATGCACAGGCATGCGCTGAGGCTGAGTCACCTCTGGGTCTACCTGGACGGTATGCAGGTGTGGTCTCCGTTCGTCAGACTGTTGTTTCTACGATTCACCTCGTTTACTGAACTGGACCCATGGATTAAGCGTAGACCGAAGTTGGGAGCTTGGCAAGCAGAGTGTCATCAGGCTCCCGTGCTTCTCTCTCAAGCGAGCAACGCCGGCGGCGGGGATTCCACCTCGTCCTTTTATAGAGAGTTAGTAGAGTTCAAGTGTGACGACGCCGTAGAAAAACCCTAGGCTTCTATGACAGTCAACTCAACAGCCTGTACCGAAGAACATTCGTGCCAGGGCCTTTGGACAATTTCCAAAAGTCCCTGGCATGGCAATGTTACAAAAGTGCTTTACCTGTTCCGTACAAACTCTTTAGGCATGGTTCTTCATCTACACTAACTTGTCCAAAATGCATGCGAGACAATGAAACTGTCCTGCACGCAATTGTGCAATGTCCAAAGATATCGGAACTTTAGGTTTATGTCGAACAAGTGTTGTCACATCTGAGGAGAGTACAACTGTCAACTGAATCTATAATTAAGATTGTTCCGCCGTCTCCCTTGAATAAGGAAAGGTAAGCTTGTTTCCTCTGTGTAGTAGCTACCGCGAAGGAGGTAATGTGGAAGACGAGAGGGAAAAGGATCGTGACAGGCATTTTCATCTCCAGCCTTTGTTTGGTTAACATTTTTTCCTTTTCCACATGAAAAGAAAAATAAGGATGGAGAAGAAATACCTGTTTCGGAAAAGATGGAAGACTGTAGCAAGCGTGTTGAGAGTGAATGAACCTGTTCAAGCGAGGAATTAAAGAGTCTACCAAGGAATTCAGTGCTGGAATGTGGTTTGTGGGGTCAGTCACGTGCCTCACTTCATTATTGTTCTTTCATTTGATTCTCTAACTATTCATCATTGTTTTTTTTTCAATTATGTATATCTTCATGTTGTTGTTTCATTTGCCCCCCGACCACTTGTCTGTCTTTGTGTCATCCACTCCATATCTTCACCGTAATGGTTAATGAAGAAAGGAGTTTAAAAACGGCTACCGAAAAGCTCGAAACTTATTAGAGTAACTGTAAACATTATCATTAAAGAATAAAAAGTTTAGAATGGTACAACAATGCACTATAGAACAAAAAATGGACTATATACCTGTTGTAATTTGGTTATCTATAGTCCGATGATATTTCGGAATTACAATTCCTTCTTCAGATCTTCTTTGCTGGAATCCCCACAAAAGCCATCTCTATTCATTTTTTCAAATGTGTGTGTGTCTGTCTGTGTGTCTGTGTGTGTGTGTGTGTGTGTGTGTGTGTGCGCGTGTGTGTGTGTGTGTGTGTGTGTGTGTGAGTGTGTGTGTGTGTGTGTGTGTGTGTGAGTGTGTGTGTGTGTGTGTGTGTGTGTGTGTGTGTGTGTGTGTGTGTGTGTGTGTGTGTGTGTGTACATATTCTTTTATTCGTTTCAGCCATGCAGATGCAGTCATGCTGAGCACCACCGTGATTTTGCACTTTTACTTATGATTCTCCTTTGGCTGATTTTTTCAAAGTGATGGGGTTTCACATCAATACCTTCTGTAATTGATTTTGTTCTGGTTGTTGGCCCATCTGCTGCATGAGTGAGTTCGACATCAGTGTCCGCGTCTACAATTCATGCCAGACTGTCGGTTCCGAATTTAGACGAAGTGGACGTAATTTAATGCATTTGAAACTTGTTCACCTTCAATTTTGCCGACTCACATCAAGTACACGCATAATGGGGGAGCAAATCATTTCATACGTACATTAGTTGTGTCTGGTGTTTAATAACGCGGTGTGTTGGCATTAGTAATGGTGCTATGGATTTTGCATTTTAACAGTATATATTTTGGATCTTTCTGATTTGGCGGGCGCCACTTTTTATTTGTTTTATTTAGTGTGTTTTCACCGAAACACTTTCAAACTTCGTATACTTGTATATTTTGTGTAATAGAACAGATAAAAAAAATTTGTATTTTGGCAAAAATACTCATAACCCTAATCCTAACCCTGACCCCTAACTCTAAAACCCGAACCCTAACCCTAAAACCCTAAAGCTAAAACCAATACAAACGCACGAACGATGTCATAAATAACAGTACCACCGATAGTTGTTGTAGACAAACAACGGCACTAATTTTATTCAAGGGAAAAGATCCCATTACACCGCACAACGTGTTGTTTACATTCCATAGCAGTAATTGTTTTCACTTCAATAGACGTCAGTGATTGGTTGAAATTACCGAAATACGACAATTTTAGCATGAAATAACTTTAAAAAGATAAAATTTTCTTAATAACACTAAGAGTAAAAGATATTTTATATAACACATTCTACCAGTGTCCCAAGTTTGAAAATATTTCGTTAAGAAAATAAGTGACAGCTTTTCTGTGATGGTCTGGGGAGCAATTTGGAGCAATGGATATTCAGAGCTGGTGGAGTGTGATGGAAACATAAACTCAGATAAATATGTGTTCATATTGCGGAAAGGACTCCTTCCAAACTTCTCCAATGGTGAAATAATTAAAGAAGACTTTTTATTTATGGAAGATGTGGCTCCTTGTCACAGGGCTTCTTGTCAAAGGGCTAAAAAGATCCAAGGTCGGTTGGAAAAGAATGGTATTTAAAAACTTCCATAACCAAGCCAGTCACCAGATATGAACCCTATTGAACACCTATGGGGCATAATGGACAGGACATTTCATAAAAAGAACAGGAAAGCATCCTCTAAGCCAGATCTTTTGAGATTACTGCATGAAACTTGGCAAGAAATTCCGTAAGAGAATATTCATCACCTGATCAGTAGCATGCTTTATAGGATCTTGCATTGAAAAATGCAAAGGGCATGTCTACTAAATATTAGATATATAAATAATTTGAATGTATAATTTCAGATTTAAATAAGTTTTACTGACTATAAGGATGTCTATTTACTTCTGTTATGTCTGTGCGTGTGTAAATATATATACACACAAACACATATACATACACACACACACACACACACACACACACATACATATATATATATATTATATATATATATATATGTATGTGTGTGTGTGTGTGTGTGTGTGTGTATATATTATATATATGTGTATATATATATATATATATATATATATATGTGTGTGTGTGTGTGTGTGTGTGTATATATATTATATATATGTGTGTATATATATATATATATATATATATATATACAAACCTTAAAGTCTTCTTTATGTCCGCCAAAGAAATTGCTTGCGTGCGTTGCAAGGTAGTGTCACTCCTTTAAAGAGATGGTTCTCTCACGGGAAACCCAATGAGGATAAGAGAAACACCCCACCCTTGCGGCACATACAAGTTAGCAAACCTGAAGTTTTCTTAACACTACAGATGTAGAAAGGGTGGCAGTAACAATTGATTTCATCAACATCATAGAAGAGGATGTAATACTGACAATAGATGATGTAGATGCAAACTCAGTTGCTGGGCCCCATGGATTCCCAGCAATATTTCTCAAGGCATACAAACGAGCCTTTGCAAAACCACTGCAGCCTCTTTTTCAGAGCTTCCTTGCCAATGGTAAGTTCCTGAGCAAAATTGAATGAGGCAATATGCCCTATTCATAAAGGAGGAAGCTGAGCAGATGCTGAAAACTATAGGCCTATCTCTCTGACCTTGTACATCAGCTAAGTCCTAGAACGAATAGTCCGAAGGAAACTGATTACATTCCTTGAAGAGAATAACTTGCTGACTGACAACCATCACGGTATTCGACTAGGTAGAAGCTGACTGGCACAGATCTTGCAGTACTAAGACTGGTTGTTTAAAAGGCTGCTCAACAACTCAAATATGGACGTGATACAGCTTGACTCTACAAAAGCCTTTGATAAAGCCAAGGTACGATATATCACAAGCTGCGTGACCTTGGCTTAGTCGGAAAGCTTGGATAATGGTAACATGACTTTCTGAAAGATAGATGTCAGGTAGTGATGGCCAACGGGACCACCTCCAAAGGGACCACCTCCAATTTGAAACCTAGGTCTGGCAGTAAATTAACAAGATAAAAGTTTTTATTTTTCATTCCCTTCGAAATTGCTCTTAAATGTGGTTTTGGACGTTTTTTTACTGTTCTTTCTAGTGTGTAAGATTGCCTGTTAAAGGTTGCCTCTTTTGTGTTTAAATGTACACTCATTCTTATGTAGAAAATATGTTTTCTTTTGATTTTTTATACATACTAGGCCACTGGTAGTAAATTTTTAAAATACTGCAACCCTATCTTAATCTTATATATATATATATATATATATATATATATATATATATATATATATATATATATATATATATATATATATACATACATACATATACACATGTATATACAAATATATATACAAATATATATACATATACATACATATATATATACATATACATACATATACACACATATTTACATATCCATATACACATATAAGTATATACATATATACATATAAACATATATACTTAGAAACATATATATATACATATACATATATATACGCATATATACATATATATATACACATATATATATAAATATACATACATATATATACATATATATACACACACACATATATATATATATATACACATAAATATGCATGCATAAATATATATGTACACATATATATATATATATATATATATATATATATATATATATATATATATATATATATATATATATACATATATATCTGTACATATATATACATATGTATACATACATTTACATACATATACATACATACACATACATATACATACATACATACATACATACATACATACATACATATAGATATAGGGCAGGGAATTGCCAATTAGTTAATAAAATTAATAATTAACAATTTTGCCAAGTAGTTCAGTATGCAAAAAAACCTTTATCGGTAAGCCATTTATAATTATAAACATATAGAGATCAGCATGAGTTGCTTCACCAACATACTGAAAATTTAGAAATAGCAGTCAAAGAACTACTAATTCTAACTACAATTTTTTCTCCAACAGATGGCGATATTTATGGCACATATAGAACAAAACAGAAGAGAAAATAAACGAAAACAAACCTGCCGTTAGTTAATCATGTACGACGTTTCGTGATTAGAATATAAAATTATTTTCCACTCATCAGCATGATATACAAAATAATAAATCTGAAAATGCTAATATACTCATGCATATCTGACCATGCAACATCAAATATCACATAAGAAAAAATCAGCATCCACACGCTGATCTCTATATGCTTATAATTATACATACATACATAGATATATATACATATATATACATATATATACCCACATATATACATACATATATATACATACATATATATATATACAAAGATATATGCATACACACATACATACATACATACATACATACATACATACATACATATATATAGATACATATTGAAAGTAATTGAAATTGAAACCATATAATAGTGAAGGTATTAATAGAGATGTTATTGTTTCACTTTTGACGCGTAATACTGAAACACTATAAGAGATAAGAGATTGCTCCGGGCTCGTATTAGGCAAGAAGCTGAAAATGTTTTTGACCTATGACACTACATGAACTCTAAGTAAGGCATGTGTAAAATTTGAATGAAATCGGTTGAGTAGTTCTCGAGTTTTAGTGATGCACACATACAGACAGACAGACAGACAGACACACGCACACACACACACACATTGTCAGTTTTATATATATAGATATATATGTAACGGTATGATGTATATAAAAATATATATGTATATATATATATATATATACGACGAGCTTCTTTCAGTTTCCGTCTACCAAATCCACTCACAAGACTTTGGCAGGCCCAAGCTATAGTAGAAGATACTTGCCTAAGCTGCCACGCCGTGGGATTGAACCCAGAACCATGTAGTTTGTAAGCAAGCTACTTACCGCACAGCCACTCCTACACCAGAATTATGTGAATTATTAAGTTAAAAGTGGAATATTTATAATTGTAATATTTATAGTTTCAGCTTTAACACTGTGTAGCACGCTTTATGTCCTCGGGTAGCTACTGTTATTTCCTATTTTCTTACTCCTAGAAAGTGTGGAGGCGCAATGGCCTAGTGGTTAGGGCAGCGGACTCGCGGTCATAGGATCGCGGTTTCGATTCCCAGACCGGGCGTTGTGAGTGTTTATTGAGCGAAAACACCTAAAGCTCCACGAGGCTCCGGCAGGGGATGGTGACGAACCCTGCTATACTCTTTCACCACAACTTTCTCTCACGCATACTTCTTGTTTCTGTTGTGCCCGTAATTCAAAGGGTCAGCCTTGTCACACTGTGTCACGCTGAATATCCCAGAGAACTACGTTAAGGGTACACGTGTCTGTGGAGTGCTCAGTCACTTGCACGTTAATTTCACGAGCAGGCTGTTCTGTTGATCGGATCAACTGGAACCCTCGACGTCGTAAGCGACGGAGTGCCATCTGTGGTGGGGTGACTCCTAGAAAGTATGAAAAATGGCTAATATTTCCTTCAAACTTTGTTTTTGTTGCGATTTTTATTCAAACCCCAAAGAATCACTTTCAACACATGTCAGAGAGTACTTTTCGCTCTTGTCTTCGTAAATTCGCGACAGACATAGCAAAATGCGACTGTTGGATGCTTATAAACCTCTGGATGTCATCTGTGACGAATGCAGGTTTCAACGACAACTTGTCTACCCTTGTAGTGAACTGAACACGTGAGCTTACGATCCTTGCATTTATACTGTCAGAATGTTCTAGAAATTCTTGAAACTTTCAGAAAGTTCTCGAAAGCTTTGAAACTTCTAAGAAATTCTAGAAAAGTTTGCTTCAAAAATTCAGCGCTGAATCTGTCTGAAATGAAAAATAAGTCAGTTTCAAAACATGATGTCTAGGTCACAAAAGCACTAGTCATTTCCCTTCATTTCTTGATAGAAGCAAATATGAGATAACACTTATTGACAAAAGACAAAAAAAATTAAAATTTTGTTATATAGTGTAATTATTTCAAGCACGCGTATATACGCGCGCGCACGCTCACACCTACACATACACACACACACACACACACACACACACACACACACACACACACACACACATACCAGATCGTATATTTGCAAGAACTCACGCTTAATAGCATAACCTAATAGAATTTTTTTTTTTAAAACAAGTAAAATTTGTTCTATTTTTTACGGGATTGGTATAAGTCAAATAACAGAATAGGAACGGAATATTCATTAAAAAATTATAATACACATCTATACACACACACACACACACACATACACACCAGAAGGTACACAAGCATACAAACTCACGCACACGTTGACTCACACACTTACACATAGAACCGACTACACCACACACACACACACACACACATCACATACAACGCACATGCAAGAAAGCACACTCACAGTCACACGTGCAAATGTGCACTCCCTGATAGAACCAACTACATCAAACAAACATACATCCACACGCATACACCAGAACGCAAGAACACACAAGAACACGCAAAAACACACACATGCATTCTCCCTTTCTCTCTCTCCTCCCCCTTCTCGCGTACTTAACCATAAAACTACATAAATTTTCACTTGATGACTGACAGATTTGTGGCTGACCTAGAGTAGAGAATGCACGTCATTGGTGACGTTGCAAATGGCGACGAAAAAACTTTGGCAAACAACTGATTAATTGCTTGAATTATTGATTAAGCAGACAATCGATTAGTTTGTTGGTTAAATAACTAAGCATTTGAATAGTAATAAAGAAGTTAAATTGAATCAGCACTTGTATTTATTATTGTCGTAACGACCTTCGAGCAACAATAGAAACCGTGCTCTTATGCGGTTGCCCTACATGGACTCTATGACACTGGAAAGAAATCTAGATGGAGCCTACAGAAAACTTCTGAGAGCAGTACTTAACATGAAATGCCAATACCTTACAACAAACCAGGTTCTTCATGGCATTCTTCTAAGGTTTACTTCCACCATAAAGGAAAGGAGGCTGAAATTCTGTGGACACTGCTTTCGTTGCAAAGATGAGTCAAATGCTGAGGTGAGAACCAACAAACGGAATGCGGCCGATTAGTATTTACGAGGGCGGCCATCGCTCCCATCTCTAACTTTACGTGATACACACGAACCCGAGTTTCTGGGTGGTTACCCGTCTTCAGCGTGTGTTAATCACTGGCTAGTGATGAAAAATTTTTCATTAGGATCACTATGGATCAAATATAGAAATGGGTACAATACAGGATAAACAAATATACAAAATGTATGAGTTCGATGTTCTTTAAAAATTAACGATTGTCTTTATATATATATCAAAATTTAAAGTTCATATCTTCGTTGAATTTTTCCTCTCACTTTTTTTATATTATAAATATACAGACAAACATATACATACATACACACACACACATATATATATACATATATACACATATATACATACACACACATATATATACACACACATACACATACACACATATATTTTTTATAATAAAACGATTGATTCTTCAACTCGGCAGCCTATAAGGCCCTGCAGATCGCCTTTTATTTCCCCGATGATTAGTTTGGGTGACTCACACCCACCTTTTTCACCACTTCCTTCCATCTCTGTTCATATACTCTAGCTGACAGGGTCCTCTTTTCCAGCCACTGGCTAGTGCTGAAGAACTCATTCCACTCACAAAATACTATATCCTTTTTCTAGCGACACACTGCCGCTGATTTCGTAAAAGAGAGAGATAAGTTATATTAAATCTCTAGCCTTACGTAATACACACGGACCCGAGTTTATTATAATCCCTAAATATTTACCTCCCTTTATCCATTAAATTAATCCTCTATATTTATACCATTAGGTCCTATCCGAATTCTCGCTTTACATCTCTTTGCAAGCCTAAGAAATATGGCTACTATGTCCGAATTATTCTATCTGCTGTTGAGCAAATGCAAAAAAAGTTGATTCACCATGAAACCATACGCGCTTCATTGATACCAATCACTATATATATATATATATATATATATATATATATATATATATATATATATATATATATATATATATATATATATATATATATATATAAATTATGAGTTAGAGGTTATGCAAACGTCTAAGGGATAAATGTATCCGTAGGCACTACTGGTATATTACCCCACTATATATAGGTCTTGCTGTATAAGGTTAACAGTAGTTAGTAATTTAAATGGTAAACCGTGGTTTGATATATTCAGATAAGAAAAGAAATGGAGCAACAATTAACAATTAGAAGTTGATCATTGGCATTAAAAGGTCATAGTTTAATTGTAGTTAAAAGACATTTACATCTGTTTCAGTTTGTTATTTTTGAAGTAAATTTGCATTTATCTCGTTCCATGTAACAATCATCGTCAGAACGATTTAGAGTTAATCGGAGGAAAATAGACAGGAGAAAAAGGAAAAAAGAAAAGAAAAAGGAAAAAGGAAAAAGTTCTTTAAGTCTTTTAGTTTACATTTCTGTGTTCTTTAAGGTTGCATGTACATGTACATTTCAATTAGATGAATTGAAGAAATGTACACACACGTACAACCGTAAAGAACACAAAAATGTAAGCCAAAAGACTTAAAGAACTTTTTCCTTTTTCCTTTTTCTCCAGGTTATATTCCTCCGATAATCTCTTAATCATTCTGACGATGTTTATTACATGGAACGAGATAAATGCAAATTTACTTCAAAAATAACAAATTGAAACAGCTGTAAATGTTTTTTAACTACAATTAAACTACGGCCTTTTATACCAATAATCAACTTCTAATTGTTAATTGTTGCTCCATTTCGTTTCTTATTTGTATATATATATATATATATATATATATATATATATATATATATATATATATATATATATATACATTGGCATCGTTTTTCAAATCATTAAATGACTACTTGAAAAAAATTAAGCAATCGTCATCGCCTAATGTACATATCTTTGCAGACAAAAGAAAGGACGTTTATGAAACATACATCCCCACACACGAAAGACTCCACGTAAACATGATCATCAAGACATACAAGAAAACTAGCACCTTCACATTCAATGACAAAAATACAGAAGCGAAAGAACTGTCTTCCTTAATATAGAGGATCGTGTGAACCGCCTCGCCACGAGACCCTCCACGAGACCCTCCACCACTACCACATTACTCCCTATTTCTTTTGTGTATCAAATATTTTGTAAATATTTCCTGCTTCCGTAATTAGAAAAGCATATCTTTCGAAGACAGAACTAAAATTGCGGTTGTCAGTCTACGAAATAATATTCTGGCTGATGTTGCCGTCAAGTAATATTTCTTCTGAGAACATAACTATGCATGGCATGTATCTGATATGTATAATTTTCTGATTATGTTGTAGTAGGGTTGTGCAGCTTCTGTGAGTATACATCCTAGGTTATCGGTCCTGAAATATTTTCTGAGCAGTTCCTTTTCATCTCTCATAGTGTCACCAACCTCACGTGTGCAGGCTTGGCCCATAGTTGTACTTCGATATTTGGTGGTTAGTTGATGTTCCCGAAGAAATATAATATCACATTCAAAGGCTGCTTGCATTGACATTAATCTTCTGCCACTTCGATTTCCTTCCCTTTCGTAAAGGTTGTCTACATCATTATTGCTGTGAAAAGTTTTAATATGGATTACCACTATTATAATACACTAAAGTACAAGTTTTAAGATTAATTGCTGATATTAGATTTAAAGTCCAAACGAGAGGACCAAGTGTCGGTATTAAGTACAAGTAAAGCATACATACTCTGGGCAATTTATTTATTGCTGGCAGAAACTTTTCAAGGGCGATATTTTCTTTATTCTGGTGTTATTTTCCGTTTACACGCTCCTTGTTAAGGTTCCATCATAAAAATATTTTTCCTCTATTCCTAAGTACCTTTAACATTCACCCATTGGATATTGGGGATAAAATGACCATTGATTGCAATGTTATTGGATGGTTTTGTAGTCCTCAATCCTAGTACTCAATTAGTATTTAATTTATCGACCCCGAAAGAATGAAAGGCAAAGTCGACATTCACGGAATTTGAATTCAGAACGTAAGGACGGACGAAATGCCCGACGTGCTAACGATTCTGCAAGCTCGCATGATAACAATAAAACCACAAAGTCCCTCAATGCGATATGCATACGTCAAAAATGCCATATGCATAAGGGTTTTAAACTAGAGCACTTATTGCTTAATTCGAATAAAGATACTGTGACGGACAGACAAACAAACAGACAGACAGACAGATAGACAGACAGATAGACGGACAGGCGGACGGACGGACAGAGAGACAGACTGAGACATACGCATACATCCGAAAGAGCAAGTGTGGCTGTGTGGTAGGAAATTTGCGTTTTTTTCCAGTCACATGATTCCTGTGTCTTCTGCTATATCTGAAACTGAAGAAAGCTTGTCACATGTGTGTATGGTAGTGGTGGTTGTGTGTGTGTGTGGAATGGGACGGGGTATCTTGTCTGTGTTTGTCCCCGCTTCACAAATGGTGTGGTGCGTTCATGCCTGCGTAACTTAATAGTACAGCATGACAGACCGATAGAATAGATGACGGCTTAAGAGTACTGGAGTTCATTCAATCGAATAAAATTCTTTAAAGTGTTGCCCCAGCATGACGCTTTCTAACAGAAATTACCAAAAAAGAAAAAAAATACGTGTGTCTGTGTGTGTGTATGTGTATGTGTGTATGCATCCGGAAATATTGCCAAAGGGAAATAAATGCGGAAAACAAATATTGAGAGTTCTCTCCCCATTTGTTTACAAATTTGATCCCAATATGCGGAAGCTTGGGCTCACCTTAACTTCCAATTCAGCCATAACTTTATGATAGAATTTCGTTAACTCGGTCTGCTAAAGCCTATTATATTCATACACACTTCAACGCTGCGGACAAGGATTTAAATATATAAACATAAACAGACGCTATACAGCAAACTTTCAATCGTCAAAACTCCACAATGAAGTTTTTACTGAATTCTAGGTTAAGGTACAAGCCTATAGTCCAAGTTCGCAGACACTGGGACCGAATCTGTGAGTTGTTGGAAAGCAAATGTCTTAATTACATATTCATCGTTGTTGGCACTCCGTCGCTTACGACGTCGAGGGTTCCAGTTGATCCGATCAAAGGAACAGCCTGCTCGTGAAATTAACGTGCAAGTGGCTGAGCACTCCACAGACACGTGTACCCTTAACGTAGTTCTTGGGGATATTCAGCGTGACACAGTGTGACAAGGCTGACCCTTTGAATTACAGGCACAACAGAAACAGGAAGTAAGAGTGAGAGAAAGTTGTGGTGAAAGAGTACAGCAGGGTTCGCCACAATCACCTGCCGGAGCCTCGTGGAGCTTTAGGTGTTTTTGCTCAATAAACACTCACAACGCCCGGTCTGGGAATGGAAACCGCGATCCTATGACCGCGAGTCCGCTGCCCTAACCACTGGGCCATTGCGCCTCCACACATATTCATCACAACTGCTTGAAATGACTATTTAAGGGAGAGAACTCTTCCTAGTCATGTTCGATATTTATTTCCCTTGGATACTATATGTGAATGCATGCACACACATACACATAAATGTGTGCATGCCCTCTATCTTTTTTCTCCCCTATCATTACAACCACCCGGTGTACGCGTTTGAGCGTGTGTGTGTGCGTGCGTGCGTGTTATGTGTGTGTGTGTATGTGTGCGTGCGTGCGTGCGGGCGGGCGGGCGGGCGGGCGGGCGGGCGTGCGTGTGTGTGTGTGTAATCTCTTCAAAATACACACACTTGAACACCTTCCTCTCACTTGTTCCTCCTTTTTCCTGCAGCTTGCACATTCCACCTTAGACTTTATCCTCCACCTAAATTACATTTCTCGCCCATACTAAATAACATAAGCTCCACTCACTCTTTCATCCTGTCCCACCCAATGCCACTACACCTACACCTCTCCCTTCAATCCACCCCACCCCTCTCGTCCTCATTCCTACCCTCCCATTACTCCAGCCCTCCCAAACACTACTTCCTCCTGTCTCCTCCCATCCTATCACCACCCCTTCCCACCTAACTCACCCCCACCACGCTCCAGTCTATTGTTCTCATTCCTTCTTTGAAGCAGAGTGCTCTTTTCTTAGTAAGAGCCTGCGCTTCGTCCCTCTCACTACATCCAGTAACGAGTTTCAGACCCGTGCTGATATCTGACACTTTATGCGCCACGTCAGGCTACAAGCACTATTCCACAACACCCCACCCCACCTGCATCTAATGAAGAAAATTGCTTCTCTGACCTGGGCTGCTAACCATCTTACTGGACGCCAGCTCCTGGCCAGCTCCAAGCAGTTGATTAATTTGCAAGCATCTACCAACATGTTGTTGACCAGTTAAAATTTTGCAGGAGTCTCCAACATTTCAACATCACCCTGGCCAAATTTTCGGCCCTTCGATGTCTCTGACACCGCAAAGATATTGTCATCAAACCGGCCAACAAGGGTGGAACTGTAGTGGTGTGGCATAGAGACCTTTACAGGGTTGAAGCTCTCCGTCAACTTCAAGACACCTTCTATTTTCTCTCGCCCTCCAACCTCGTGCCTAACTACCAACAGACTGTCCTCCTCCATTCATGACTTCATTTCCTCCTCCCGTCTTCTTCCCACCGCCTCCAGTCTCATTGTCCGTATCCCATGCACCCCCCACTATTTACTTCCCAAAATTCACAAGCCCAACAAGCCTGACCACCCCATCGTCTCCACCTGCAACTGCCCCACTGAAATGATCTTGATCGTGGCCTTACCTCTCTAGTGGCTTCCCTACCCACACACATTCACAACACTAATCATGTTCTCCATGTTTCATTCTCCTTCCCTTCTGGCCCCTCTCAACTTCTGTTCATTCTTGACATTAAATCTTTGTACACAGTAAGCCCACACAACGAAAGCCTGCACAAGAGCCATCGGACTCCCACCTCCAAGATGAAAAGGAATTAATCTTCTCTTTTCCCGCTTCCGCCTATGAAAAGGAATTAATCTTCTCCCACCTCCGTCTATGAAAAGGAATTAATCTTCTCTTTTCATTCCTTGCTCCATATGGGTTCAACTCACTATCTCTCTTCATCTGACACCAACCCCACACGAATTCCCACACACCTCCCAGATTCAACTTCCCCTTCCACCTACATACCTGCATACTACCTACCTCACTACCCTCACCACACACACACCACTATTCACACTAAGCACCAACTCATTACTCACTTCACACACCATTACACACACGCCCATAAACACCTTCTCTATCCATGTACACTAGCACTGAACATTTCTCAACACTCACACCATTATCCACATACCCAAACACAATCTTTTATAATGTGACGGACTTCGAATTTTCACCAGTGACTCATACTGATGAAGGTTGAGGCCCACAGGTAAGAACCCGAAACCATGGTATATGAATATCTGAAGGGCATATTCTTTAACTGTATGCTTTTTTAATGTCTTGATTCTTTATCTGTTTCCTCGCCTACTGTTGTTTTTCTGTTATTTGGTGCCTACAAAGTTTGTAAGGAGCTTGAGACTGAAAATGGAAACATGTTACCAGTATCAAAGCACAAAGAGCATTCTAAACACTCTGAAATCATCAGAACACTTGAATTTATCCAGAAAGTTCAAAAGACCATTGGCTAGAGTATGTAATAAGATTGCATTGAATCTGCTGGTATCCTCTACACCACACCATCACTCTTCTGTACTGCTGGCCATTTCTTTCTCTCCACTAAACTATTCATTATTGATATATATTTTCTATCTTTATTACTAACCATCACTCACTTGATTAATGTCTTGATTCTTTATCAGTTTCCTCGCCTACTGTTGTTTTTCTGTTATTTGGTACTTTCTGGCGGTTGTATGTTGGGGATTTAGCTCTTATTTCTAAACAGGTTGATGTCGTTTCCGCATCCTTGTGCCTCATGTGTGTGTGTATGTCTATGTGTGCGCACACACACATATTATTATTATTGCTATTATTATTATTATTATTATTATTATTATTATTATTATTGAGTGAGAGAGCAGTGCATGCCATCAAAGTGACAGTGGGGTAAAATATACGAAGCCCATTATACCCATCATGACTTCCCGTCTGATAAGGGTACATCAGGCACATGCATCACAACCATATGTGTGCGACATGGTGATCTCATATCAAGATAAACAGTGCATGACCTTGTCACCTGGGCCCAGTTAGAATTTTTTTCAGGTCAAGTAGCCCATCCCACTCAAAAGGTACCTGAATAAGGTTTGTTTAAGGATGTTGACCTAAACACCCATGTTTCCAAAGGTGAATTATTCAAACCCCAAAGAATTCTTCTCAACACATGGCTATGATACTCCCCCACTATTTCTGCTCATGATCAGAGATGCACACATCGTCAGCCACCAAGGGACATGCTCAACTGGTTACGGTCAAACAACTGACAAGCAAATCTGTGGTATTAAGCAGAATATTTGCTGTAGCCCATCTTTATACCAATTATTATTATTGTCATTATTATTTTTTTTTCTCTGAAACAAAGATTATACAGAGCTAACAAGAAATCTAGCAATAACCCAAAATAAGTATGTCCTAAAATACCTTACGCACCCTATATATATATATATATATATATATATATATATATATCGTCGTCGTCGTCGTTTAACGTCCGCTTTCCATGCTAGCATGGGTTGGACGATTTGACTGAGGACTGGTGAAACCGGATGGCAACACCAGGCTCCAATCTAATTTGGTAGAGTTTCTACAGCTGGATGCCCTTCCTAACGCCAACCACTCAGAGAGTGTAGTGGGTGCTTTTACGTGTCACCCGCACGAAAACGGCCACGCTCGAAATGGTGTCTTTTATGTGCCACCCGCACAAGCCAGTCCAGGGGCACTGGCAACGATCTCACTCGAAAATCCTACGGGAGCCAGTCAGGCGGTACTGGCAACGGCCACGCTCAAAATGGTGCATCTCATGTGCCACCTGCACAAGAGCCAGTCCAGGGGCACTGGCAACGATCTTACTTGGCTTGCCGGGTCTTCTCACGCACAGCACAATAATAATAATAATAATAATAGCACTGAAGGCTGGATATAGTAACCTTTAGGAAGGGCAAACAAGAGTGCCTAATAATTGATGTGGCAGTGCCAGGAGATTAACATATTATCATGAAAGAAAGAGAAAAAGTTAATAAATATGGAGACCTGAGAATCGGGATCGCCAAGATGTGGCAGCTACGAGAGTCAAACGCAAAGGTTGTGTTTATTGTCATCAGAGCATTGGGTTCAATACCACCCAATCTGAAAAAAAACATCTGTAAACCTTAGAGATACCCCACAATCTAGGTGTATTGCAAAAGCTGGCATTACTTGGAACTGCACACATATTGCATAAAGTACTGTCTGTCTGAGGTCCTTGCTGTGACTTGACAAACAGTACAAACCCCCGGTAGACACAACATCTTCAATCAACAACATCATGATATTGGATACTGTGCAACATCTATAA